>NW_019525347.1:175935-181196 GCF_002814215.2 Seriola lalandi dorsalis
TTTTTATACCTCGAACCCCGTCTCATGCCACCTGAATAGAACGAACCTGTGTGTCTAGTAGTTAGAACCGAATTTCCCTGGGTGCAATTCCCAGGGTGGCGTTGTTGAGCAACTATATAAATCTCTCAAACATATTTGACATCTGAGTGCAAGCATCCACCCTGCCCTTGCCACACAATGAAAAGACCACATGAGGCCATAGTATTCCAACCAATTCATAATTTATTCTTTGTCGGCCTCCACATTAATTCCAATATCATGATGGATGATCATCAGTGCTCCACATCTGCAGTGTCAACAGTTTGCATCAAAGCTCCATACTCCTCCTCTATCCCCTGCGCTCTTCTTCAATCTAGAGTAAGTGGATACAGCCAAAAAAATAAGACAGAATTTCATGTTGTCACAACTTTATTTTGAAGCTAGGATTATTTGAACGTACGCACAGTGTGGAGAGCGGTGACTGCTTATTTGTGACATCACAAAGTGGGCTACACTGGACTGATTGAGCACTTTGATACTTTCATAGTATTAATATAGAACTTAGACCTGCTTTATAATCAAAAAAGACATGGAAATCTCAGTCTATACAATATGGCACTTTTAACTTAATATTCAGAAATAACTCTTTCATTGTTATATTATCATAATCAGACGTTATCGGATTATTACTGGGGCATTAATAATGTTTTAATGTTGTGGATGAAGTTAAACAATTCTACATTCTGCGTCTTAGTTTAGTCTTAAATCATTCTGTATAAGCGGATCATATGTTTTTAATGCTAAATATGAATCTATAAATTAACAACTACCAGTTGAATATAAAGTAGAATATTTCCCTCTGAAATGTGAAGTACCATAAAATGGAAATACTGTGTGTGAAGTACCACAGTGCAGTGCAAGTGCTTCAGACAATGTGCTTAGTGACATTCCATTACTGCATACATGTCAAGTGTGAGCTTTGCTAATGGTTGATAATTAATATGATTTATTTCTCTGAATAATTTCTCAGCTGTAGGGAGTCAGTGTGGCAAAAGGTTTCGTCTGGATTCTTTAGTTGTTAATTAGACTCCTTTATTCTTTCACTCCTGATTGCAGTTACTTTGTAGTGACATACAATCAATGCGATGCAATCATTAAATGCAATGGGCTTTTCAGACAAAAACACCGAAACATAAGGTTTATCTGCGGTATTTATCACATCAGAAATTAATGATGGCTATTGCTGGTGCTCATTTAGGCCAGCAGTGTCAGCGAGAGTCTGTGCAGCTGAAGTGTGAAACTCTTGAGTCCCAGCCTTTTAGCTTCAGGATTACCGCTCTGAGCCTCTGAGATTGGGTAAGGTACTTTGCCCAGACTGTTTATTTAGTCAAATTTACACTGTCAATTTATAGACGACAGAAGAAGAGCTGGTTATTATCTTACTATTTACACACAGCTGCAGGGCTCAGGACACTGACACATGTGAAGGGAGGAGTCGTCTAGCATACAGACAAATTAAGTTAAGAGTATTTGTGCAATTAAGTATGAAGTCATTTGTCTTAGTATCTGCAGGTCTTGAAAACTCTTGCTCAATAAAAGGCCTAGAAGGTTTAAAAAGTCAATAAAATTTTATTTACAATGGTTACAATCTTACATACTTAAATATTCTGTCTTTATTCCTTTCACACCCTCCCGTCTGAAAGAGACACCGACTGACTACAAACAACGTGCCTCTTGTGGTTGTGAGTCTCTGGGTGAGTAAGTTAGTATGTAAATGACTGAATAGATAAATAAATTAGACACGTTGCGGGACACTTTGGACCAAAGCAAAATAAATATCATTGTTAAGATCGTTTTCCTTGCAGCACCTCAGATGGGCTTTGTGGGAAAAAAAAACATCAAAGGTTTCCATGGGAACTGCTAACCATCCTCTTAACTCCTGCTCCCCAAAGTTGAGACAAGATTCATTTATTGTACCCCATGACTTACCTCTGGACTAGCTTTCAGCCAGACAGTGCTATTACTTTATTATTCTGAGTGCTATTTATGTGCACATTAAACTGCTGTGATATAGTGGCCTGGATTAAATTAGACATCAGCCTCCGCTCTGCAGCCAGAGGAGTCAAAATAGCTGTAATGTGAAAGAATAATTGTCACCGAAGATGGACTGTCAACAGACCCGTGTGAAAAAAAAAACCCCACAATGACAGTTGTGTCAGTGGAGCTAAAATGGCTATAAATTTAAATTAAACAGGAAGAAAACCTAGAATATGGCAGGACCACATTGTAGACTATTTGTATTCTGCCTGGTGTCAGTCTATTTAAGCCTCTGATCTGTTTGCTTCTCTCCTACTCTCTGTGCTCACGTGCAGTATTTTAATACAGCCAAATTCCCAATAAAGCTTTTTCTCATTTACATTTTTTCTGTCTCTGTAGTCAGACAACAGAAAAAGTATGAAATGGTGACTGAAACTCGGTCCATTAAAACTACATGTTAATCACCAGTCACCGCCAAGCCATTTCCAAGCTGCTGCTCTGCTACTGCTAAAATTCTGAATTTATAACCATGACGTTGTCTGACAAGATCACCAGACACATGCTGTGATTTCAGCTATATTTACTTATAAAATGACAATCAGAGAGAGAGTTAGAGGCTCATTCTCGCCAGCTGCTGTATGGTCAGCAGAGAGAGGTGGCCTCAGGCTCTTCTACAGAAAGCAGTCAGTCCAGTAAGTCACTAGGTTTTTCCAACACTCAACCGACTGACCAATTGTGTAACCTTATCACAGTCACATGGCATTCAGCTGACCAGTGGTGTAATTCCATCACTCTCTCAGTCAGTCAGACATTTGTGTTTGTAGCTAGTCCATATTGCGGTCCAGCCAAATACTGCTTGCATCATTTGAACCTCATTAAAAGCTTAACTCTGCTGCACCTTCTCAATTGCATTAATCTCATACTTTACTTTACACATCACATGTAGAAAAGACACTGTAAGTCAAATTATATTCATTCAAACGACATATTTCCTTACCTTATTGTCAGTAGCTTAGCAACAGAACTCGGTTCAAAGTCCGCCATGTCTTCTCATCCTAATTACTAGCACCCTCTTTGATTTCAAGGAGCCATATGATGGCGGTTTTTGTTGTTAATGAGGCAGGTTCTGTGTCACCTTGACATCACATCACCTCATAAGCCAGTTGAAATTATACAGCATGTCTTTCACCGTGAACTGGAAACCATGCTTGTTGTGTATCACAATAAGCAGATTTAGAATGAATAAAGTGTGGAGCAAAAACTGTTCACAACTAGAGCAACACAGCAACATAGAAATAACGTAAGGCCGAGCCACAGTGGATTGAGTGGAAGCCATCAAGATTTAAGTGCCACAAGTTTCAAATTCCACCTGACACAAGAGCCATAAGGCTGAAAGGTGTATGATGTAAGACATAGGTGTGCAAGAACTGAACGTTTTTCATAAATAGATGTTAGGTGAGTAGGTGCTCCAGGCAAACGCAGGTCTTCAAGCAATTTTTGAAGGTTTGAGGGGTTTGAGTGACACACAAGTGAAGAATTTAGAGATTTCCTTTTGTGACGGTAGGACTCTAGTCATCTTTAATTGGATGATCATAGCGAAGAAGATGTATAAACCTGAGTCAGGTAGGTAGCGTGTTGTGCTAGTGGCCACTCTATAGGCTTGGCCATATTAATCTTGTTACTGGACCCCTTCTGACTTCCACTGTACATGGCAGTTTTATTATTTCCTCATGCACCCAGAAACCAGCGAGTACTTTAGAGCTGAAATGACAATTATACTGTAATTTCTTAAACAAAAATGCAAAAGATTTACTTGTTCCAGCTTCTCAAATATGAATATTTTAACTGATATTGATAGAAAAAACTATTTAAATATGTCACTATGTTGTTCTTCACTATATTCTCGCATTTTATACACAATCGAAACAATCTAAAAAAAAGTTTAAAAAGTTAGTAGTGGACCAATAATAGCAACAGAGTCGTACTTTTGGTCAGAGTCATTTTATTACATGCACCTGCAGAGCTGGTCATAGCATCAACGGTTATAAAGACATTACAGAAGCTTTCAACAGCCTCAAACAGTCAACATTCATTTATAAAGGCACGCACAGCAAGTTGAAAGATACTGCACTATACAACTGACCCAGTACATAAAAAATACAACTTATTACAATTACAGCTGCACTTACTACTGCAATTACAGCACAAAAATATTACTAAATGACATCTACTGTATTTCTCATTCCGTTTCAGAGAGTAAAATACTGCACTACTGGCTCCAATGTGGCAATTCAGTCATTGAACATCATAACATAAACACCTGTGTCCATGCAGAAGTACTTATGCAACTTAGCCTGAGTGAAAAAAATGAATAAATACCTGAGTAAAACAACACTGTGATGAAATAAGAAAGAGAAAAATTAATACTGAAAGATGCCTACATAGGCCACCAACCAAGGGTACCCATACTATATTTAAGAAAAAGAATCAGTCATTTTCCACACTGATTAAACTGCAGCAAACAGATTTACACTTTCTGCCGACATTAAACCTTGGTTAGGCACTTGCGGTAAATGAGCTGTGACAATGACCGAAATATAAGGGCCCTTTCCTCTGATTCCTGGAGCAGGACTGTTGATCGCTGCCCATATTAGGATTAGGTTGCATCAGCTGTTTGTAAATCAATTACTAAGTTTGTGTATAACATCTTTCCATAGTTCTGATTATCTACTTTCAGACTAAGTGATTTACTAAGTTGGGATACACCATTTTTAGGAAACTTGAAGACTGTCTTAGCAGAAATGTTGTAACAGTGAGACCTCTTGAAAGATCCTGAATAGAAAAGCCTGTGTGGCGGTTGTATGACACATGTCCTGCCCCAACAAGCCAACTGTCTGTTTTACAACATCTGGAAGGGAAACATATCAAGCCAATTCTTATACTGACGCAAGCTAAACCTTGTACATGTGTAGCAGAAGTAATACTGTATTTTAAAAGTATTTAAATCCTTATTATGGGGCAAAGTCACCCAATTGTTTAAGGATTTTTATGAGAATTTACAGCTTGCACTACAACTTTTGTAATGCATAAATTTGTTGCTAGGAAGCAGCGTCAGAGATATCCAATCAAAAGCAATTAGATATATAAACAGTAAGTCAGTAAAACATCATGAGCTGTGACTTAACATCTAAAAATAAGTTTAAGGAGGCAAGAGATAAATTTAAATGAACTGCCAGTCTTTATGA
>NW_019525347.1:181228-210182 GCF_002814215.2 Seriola lalandi dorsalis
GTCAATTAAGTCAATTAAGTACACATATTTTTACATTTAGCGTATCATTATTTAAGGGAGGCGGGTCCACAGTCACACTTTGAAAAACCAAACTCTAACTTAATTTTAGTTGGTCATTTAGTCTAATGCTTTTAGCATAACATTTGCATTTTAAGTATTATTATTTTACTTTTTGTGATATTTTAATTAAAAAGTTTTCATTGTTGAACAGCATTTAGGTCAAGTTTTGTCCATTTCTCATATTCCTATTCCTATCTCTTCTTCAATTTGTACACGTAATATTTTAGCTAGCTAACATTAGCTTTGTTGGCTCAATTAGCTACACAACATTTACATCCAGCAGTTACAGGGTGTAAATACTCAGCAACAACTAATAATAGTAGTAATAATAATAGTCAAAGTAATAATAAGAGTTTGTGTAGAGTAACCCCTTTTAAATTAGTGAGGCATAAATACCTACTTACAATGTAAACATTTAGCTTATATCTAGGTTAATTTTGAACTTGCAAACAGATGATGCAACCAACTCCAGGTCTGTGTTACTCTCTGATTCTAAAATCTAATGCATGATCCAAACCTCTTCTCTTAGATAGGTATATAATCTGATAAGTGAAAAAATACAAACTGTATGTATCATTAAATAATAAACAACAAATAACATGCAAGTGGGATACACATTCACCGATTCCCACCTAAAGCACATATTTCTTAAAACCAAATCTTTAACATGTATTTCTTATTTTCTTTAGCTGTTTGCATATTTTTCTGTCTCTGCTATAATCAAACTGCAAAATGGCAAATATTAATAACATTGTAATGATAACAGCCATTAGAAAAGACTGGCATTACTGCGAGCAAGTACCCAGATGTTTTCATGTGACATTTTTTCCACAAGACAATCAATTCAGAAAATGCTGTAAAGATGTAAAGACAGTGGAACTATTTTCTCCAACCGTTTTGCAGCATTCTCCCCATAACATCAATATGATGACAATAAGAGCTTTTTTCATATGTTGATGGTCGGTGGCCCGGCATGCTACTAATTTAACACTTACATTCTTCTCCATGAAACTCAAATCTGTGGCATAACTCTGATTAGATCCCTTGCTAACAGGGATCCAGCTACAGTATATGGCACCAGCGAGGTAATAGCTTGCACATAGTGCCTCTGAAGAGCCTGTGATATGTTTGAAGGAACAGCACACAAACAGAAGAAGATGCACATTGTTCACAACTGCCACAGTAAAATCAAACTCCAGAGGACATACTGCTGAATGAAGAATAGTACAGCCTCAGTTAGCATAGTATCATATGGGACTCAGTACTCTGAGTGGTCTGTATTAGTCTTGGACTAGACACTGTTAGGGTTGTAACAGAGCATGTTCAGTTGCAGGTTTTCATCCCAGTGTCTGAGGATGATGAAGAGCTGGTTGGCAGCAGCCTTGATGGAGGCTAAATCTCGGCCTTCTGGGATGTCCTGTGCACTCAACCACATGCTGGCCTTGGCGGCTACCAGTTCCCATTCTATGAAATAACTGGCAGAGCTATGCTCCAGCCAGGCGAGGGCCACAGCTGTGGCCCACACCATGCTCTCTGGATTCAGCATCCTCTTAAGCACACCGCCGGGCGATGCTGTTTCTAAGCCCCCTGACCCAGAGCTCCGTCCACTGTCCACCTGGGAGTGCGGGGAGAGCGGGGGCTCAGCAGCGGTGGACGGACTTCCTAATGAGGAAGGAGCCGCATCCGTCCAGGCGCTCTTGGACAGATGAGAAGGACTGTTGATGCCTGCAGTTTGCTCTGCAGGTTGCTGATATGTTTCTGGCTCACACAGTGATCTGTGCCCGTCGTCGGCACTTTCAGCTCTGCGGCTGCTGGAGTGAGACAAGTGGCCCAAGCTGGTGCGGTGGCTGGTGAAGGGGGACGTCCACTTTAGCTTGTCCATGGGCACGTTGATGGCATCACACAGAGCTGTGTCCAGAGGAAATGCTCCACTAGCCAACTGCAACAACAGCTGTACAGAAGGAAATAGATTACTTTTTTGATTTTGTGGTTTGCTTCAATACAGATTTTGAAGGGAAGAAATGATGGTTTTCAGTTTAGTTGCCCAAGATTATACATTTCCTTCCATGGTCAGTTTACAGAGAAATATATTAAGTATCTTGTGGTGTTTTAAAGTCCAAGACCAACACAATATATACAAGCCAGCTATAAGATGAATTAGTGTAATCTATAAATAACCAATCAAAAAGCCAGTATCCACCACTGACACCCTCTTTCTACCATCTCTGTATTATTTTTATGTACTTTTTCCAAAGAGACTGAAAGACTTTGCAAAGAAGGAGGAATAATGTGCAGGTAAAGGTCCTGGGTATGATGTAAATAAGATATGGCATGCTTCCATGCTGCACACCTTACCATTCACCACTATTCAAAGCAGTTCAGGAGTGCTACTGCTTATTGTTCCCCTGTATTCAAACCGGCTCAACAGATTGTGACACATTCGTCTCCCCAGACAGTCGGTTCAAATTAGTGTCCATCAAAAAACATGCAGGACGACCTAGCATTCACATGTATAGATCGGCTACCCACCAGAGGAATGTAGTCTTTGTTCTCGTTGTCGCTTTCTCCAATTGAATCACCAGACTTGCTGTGAGATCGACACATGAATCCTTTGGCGGCTCGAGTCAGCAGACGAGTCCTGCTGAGGGCCAGCCTTACAGAGGGACAGGAGACGCAGATGTAAAACACAGTGTTGAGTGTGTGTGTAGCACACACCATCCGATTTGAATCTACTGCTTTTATCAGGATAGGAAGGTAAGGGTTTCTGTTGATTATTTTGGTACATATGAAGATTTACACATAATAGAATTCCACTACATTCAGAGCCAAGAGAGTTTTAAGCCATACTAGCAGTGTGGCTCTTAACATGGCATTGTTGTAATAGATCAATAACCAATTTGGTAATTTTATGACTTTTCCTCTAGTGTCACCATCAGGTTTTATGTGAAATATCTCAACAACTGTTAAATAGATTTCCTATGAAATTTTGCACAGACATTCATATCTATCAGAGCGAAGTTTAATAACTTTTAATCTTGCATCCTTAATGAGCATCTAATACTCTGGTTTTTGACAAAATGGCAAAACGAATAACTTTCCCATCAGTCTCAGCTGTACTTTGTGTTGAGTGCTAGTTAGCAAATGTTTGCATTCTAACATGCTAAATGCTAAGACGGTGAACATGGTAAACATTATATCCTCTAAACATCAGTATGTTAGCATTGTCACTGTTTGAGTATGTTAGCATGCTGACGTTAGCATTAAGCTCAAAGCTCCGCCATGCCTGAAGGGACCTTCATGTCCGGGCTCGCCTTTGTTCCATTAGCTTCAGTAACTCAATGCACTTTGTTTTCTTCTTCTCTTCTCTCTTCTTCCCATATTCTAAGACAACTACTACAGCACTGGCAATTAGAAATTGAAACCTTCATGATTTTAGCAAAGATAAACAACAATTAACAATATTTTAAGCATTCAAATTATTGCAGTGACAAAGGTATTTACATCATTGGTTTCAATGTTGGAACTGTCATCTCTGCTGTCTGAAAACTTCTACAGTGTTCAGTCCTCTCTGTCCTGCTGTTTTTGCAGACATGCCTGAACGAACTGCAACATCCTCATCTTCAGAAACCGTCTCCAACAACACATTTGCAACGTGGGGATGGCTGTGTCCTAACAATTTCCAAACTGACAACAATAACACCAACTTTATGCCATGGTAGTCCAGCTGTGTGGAGGTGAGAAAGTAAGTAACATTTAAACTACACGGCTGTTTCTGTCACTGAACAACTGAGTGCAACACTATGAATGCTTTCCAGGAGACACTGTCTGAAAATGTGGGTCATTATCTCCACATTTAAATGATTATTGCGTCTTTGACGGAACATGGTAGGAACTAGTTCTTTTCTCTTATCTTCTGGTCATGAAATAGTCGGATATTCTTCTGATGCATTAACCTCAAGACAGCTTTCTCAAAATCATCTGGCGGAAATGGAAAAAGACGAAGATGCTATTGTGAAGCGATTCTCAAACTATAAAGCTGTAGTCCCTGTTTTTGCTCACGCAGTGGTTCCACAACCACAGCGTATTCATGCTCCCAGCCGCTCTACAATCACCCACCTGGCAGAAAAAATGCTCTCCACTGATTTCTGTGATTGGTCAGAGGTCACAGACGGACTCCTCTGCGAGACTTGGAGACAGAGAAGCAGAGTCAGACAAGGGAAGGAGAGAGAGAGAGAAAGCAGCAGTGGCATTTTATGTCACTTTTCTATTTTGTCCTTGACATGAGTCTCGAGTAACAAAGAGCTAAAACACACCCACTGAGCTGCAGCAGGGAGAACATATATTCCACCAGCTGTCTCTCTTCTGCAACTGAAATACTTCTGAGTGTGTGCTCATTGGTTTTTTTGGTTTTTTGTTGGTTTTTTTTTTTTTGTCAATACAAGCCACAAAATTGTGCCGACTTCTGTTATCACTTACAAGAAGGGGGGGGGGACTAAAATATCAATAATCTCATGTTTCACATTTGGACCACTACAGCATAGTTGCCTAGAAAATGAGAAGAGGCTGCCAGACAGTTGATGTCTGCTGATGTCTTTCACTTACCCTCTGTGAAGCTACATCTCTCCCAGCCAGCGGAGGAGGGAGTGCTGCATGGAGAGACACCGTCCTCTCCACCTGAGACAATGACAACAAAGATAGAGAAATGACTGTTAGCTGTCCTTTGTTTTATTTTATTTTATTTTAATTTTTTCAATATCATTTCCCCCTCTTTTCTCACAGCCTAACTAGATGTTGTTTGATTAAAAAAAAAAGATTATCAGGCAATACTGATGCGGCTCGTCTGCATCTGTGCCCACTGTGCACCTTCTTTTAACTGGCAGTGCCAAGCAGATGCTCAAGCAGCGTGTGAGTCTTCGTGCCTGCTGTTGCTATGCCACCACTGAAAACCAATTTAAAATGCTGCGCCCTTTCGCTGAAGTTGGAGTATTTTTGATGTAAAGCAGCACACCCGTTAATGAGCGTTCAATATCTCACAGCTCCCAGTACTTGCGATTGCAAGACTGCAACCATTTTCTTTTTCAAATAAATATAAATATATAAACATCAATCTTGGAAAATCTCATACCTCCTTCTCCCTAAAAAGAGCTCTGTAGCTCTTATATCTTTCTACTATATTTCTCATTGGTTAGAGAATCTAAAAATGAAAGCTCAGTCTATTTGGGATTGATTGAAAGTGTGAGCTAAAAAAGATGCAGCCTACTGTTGGGCTGCAGGATGTCTTCAGCTTCCTCTGACATGCCACCAGACTGAGAGCGACCCAGTCCAATGGAGTAACCTCTGTTCTTCCTGCTCCCTGAACGAGAGCTGGAGTGGGAGTCCCTCTTCAGACCCTCACCTGAAAACAAAATTCAAACTTTGTAAAAAAAAACAAAAAAAACTTTTTAAGTTGGCAGCTGGCGTGTGTCTGTGTTGCACAATTACGCCCTAACTGCCCCCTCTAAACCTTATAGGAAAAGTCACAACATTATTCAGCAGCAAGTTGCATCTTCAGAGGTCCTGTAAAAAAAATATGCACATTAGGAAGCTGTTAAAGAAGCTTTAAGATTAATAACACTAACTCCGTTTTTTTTATTGCTTAACTTTTATTATCAACAGCTTTTATTTGGGAATTCATTTATAATTGTTTCAGCTGTAAACATGAGCTTAGCTCTGCAGAGCTAGGCTAGCTGTTTCCCCTTTGTTTCCAGTCTTTATGCTAAGCTAAGCTAACCACCTGACTGGTATCAGATTGGTATCAGTCTACTCATCTAACTCTCTGCACGACAGCAAATAAGCATATTTCCCAAAATGTCAAAGTATGCCTTTAATAAAAGTCATTTTACTGACACGACATACTGTTGACTTTATAGGCCACACTGTTTGGTTTATAACTAATATGATAACTAATATAACTAATACTAACGCTTAACTACAAAAAAAAGAAATTCAACTGCAAGAAGTTTCTCCAGGTTATTTTTGAATTTTTCAAACATGAGGAGAGAACTGAACAATGTGTTCTATAAGGATCTAGTCACATTAAATCCATATGACTTACCGGGGTTTATGTATTCAATACATGTCTGCAAATACTCATTAGTGTCCAGGTCGATGGGAACAAACGCTGTGTATTTGCTCAGTATATTGCAGGCTTTGCTGGTGTGAATAGCATATAGCTGGTACTTCCTGCCAGAGCCTGTGGATTATGACAAATATAAAATGATTACGTAACATCACACTGGATTACATAATATTTTTTAACACTATACTGTATTAAATAATGTTTAATAATATTATTCGAATCATACATAACATATACAGTACATAACCTATAGACATATGCATCTTAAAAGAATAGTTAGACATTTTGGGAAATGCATTTGCTTTCTTGATCAATACCACGCTCATATCTATGAATTGGATATGAAGCTAAAGCCGGGGGGGGGGGGGGGGGCAGCTTGCCTGGCTCAGTTGACTGGGAACAAAATCACCCATGAGCACCTCTACATGTTATTAATCTGTGCAAAAGTGTAAAAATTATGTTTATGACACTTGTGCTGCATCTAACCTCCCATAAAACCATTTTTACAATTTAATTCTTGTATTAATTAAACAAGAAAAAACGTTTTAGATAGTGAGATTATAAAAATATGAGTGGTATCAATGTTCTTATCTAACTCTTAAAAATATACAACTGTATTTTCCCAAAATGTTGACCCATTCCTTCAAAGTTTCTTTTATAAAATTTCAACACCCATGTAAAAGAAGCAGATGAGAGATATTAACAGCTAAATATTAAAATGAAACATCCCCACGTCTTCCCAGACACACTCACCGTGTTCAATCTCACACTCTTTATCCACCATGTGCTCAAAGTCGTGTATGATGGAGTGTCCAGCCAAGTGGTGGAAGGTCTCGTTCCACAGCTCCTCGTGAACCTTTTCCTCACGTTCCCGTCCGTTCAGGAACGGCTCGATATCGAAGAGCACTTCCCACTTCATCGGTTTCCCACACAGCAGTCCGGACACCACGGCCTTGCAGTCACCTTTGTGCTGGTTGGCAGCACCCAGATCTGATATTCGGTTCTCCTGTGGGGTTTCTGCTTGACATAACTGGTGTCCGTAACCATCTGAAACATCACAGCAGCAAGATTTGATTCCTAAATTTGCACTTATCAATCACACTGTTGTCAGATCTCCCTGAGGCCTCTTGCCTGCTACTGCTCACTCGCAACTGGATTCGTGTTAAATTCATCAGCCATGTTTCCAAAGCTCTGTGTTCATCCTGTTTAAACAGACCTCAACTGACTGCTATTCATCTCCTGGGTCATTTTTTGTTTTGTCACAAAATATAGAAAATCATTTCCTGTCCTTCCTAACAACCTGTTTGTCATTTATATCAAACCTTTAAGGGACTTGTTACATCAGACTGAATAAATCCATTGTGTTTGTCTTGCCGTGAACTCAATGGCTGCAAATGTTATTGCCTCAGTTTCCTTATTGTTACTTCTAAATAAGATTCTGATCCAAATCTGGGATTAGGATTTCATGTTCCATTATTTTAAAGGAATAGTTATATAGCAATATTTGAAGTTGGATTCGAAGATCGATACCACTCTTGTGTCTGTCCATTAAATATGGACAGACACAAGAGGCATTAGGCTACAGTTAGCTTGGCTTAGCATAAAGACTAGAAAAAGGGGGAAACAGCTAGCCAGACTGTGTCCAAACAGCACCTCTAAATCCTTAACTCTAACAAGCAACCTCTGTGACACCGAAAGCGACACAGAGGGCGACACAGAGAGCGACACAGAGGGCGACACAGAGGGCGACACAGAGAGCGACAGTACAGGAAACACTGTTCGAGGAATATAATGAATGAGCTTGGTAAATTAACTTGCATTTATACAGTGCTTTTTCTAGTCTTAACAACCACTCAAAGCGCTTTACACTACTAATCACACTGACCCATTCACACACACACACACACACACACGCGCGCGATACAGGGGCAATTTGGGGTTCAGTATCTTGCCCAAGACACTTGGACATGTGCACTGGAGGAGCCGGGGATCAAACCACCGACCTTCTGATTAGTGGAAAACCCTCTTTACCTCCAAAGCCGCCCATGAGTTAATGAGTTAATTAGTGATCTTTAATGACGCAGGTAGTCACTCTGTCAAAACGTTTGATTTACACAAAGCTAATTTTTTCAGATCACCTCCAGATCAGGCATTTTGTCCAGAAGTGTTCCCCTCTCAGCAGAGGTTCTGTATCAGCTATATATAATATGATATGTAATAGCTTGACCCCCTCGCTCTAGGATGTTAGGCAGCGGTGGGCGACCAATTAAATAATGACTATTGGGAGACTTCCCTTAATGACGCGACTGGCAGAAATGTGTCCTGATGTAGAGCCCTCTTGCCCTCAATGTAAAGGCCAACCTGCAGAAGACATTCACAAGTTTTCTTCCTCTCTCCCAACCCTGTGCGTGGGTTTATTCCAGAAGCTTGCTCTATAAAAAGGCAAAGTTCAAGTGGTTGTAACATTTACCTCCTCAATCGCTAGAAGGCTCATTCTGCTGGGAGCAACAGTCTCCACTTAGACTCACAATATGGATCAGAGACACTATGTATTTCCTAAAATTAGGTTGTCGAAGGGATAAACAACAATTCATGAGGATCCGGACTCATTTACTACAATACTATGAGAACCTTCCTTCTCTTAATGTGGACAACCAGGAAGATAACTTCCATTATTATCACCATTACATTGTCTTTAAGTCATGTTTGTTGTAGTGTGGACTACGTCGGCTTTTATAAAGGCGTGCAACTTTGAGGACTCTTGAATGAATATGACTATACTGACTCGCGTGGAGATTTAGGGGATGGCTGATGAGCTGGGTGGTGGGCTTGTTGTGGGAGGGATGAACATACCTACAGGATGTTTTACATCTGCACTTGTGTATGCTTGTAGATGCTCTGGTATGCAAACAAAAACAATAGAAAATGATTGAAAATAATGATTTAAAATTGTTGCGTTTGTTGTCTCACCTGTATCTCCGACACTGCCAACAGATGGGCTGTCGGTGGAGGATCTGGATCCGTCTTCCCCAGCGGTGTTGCGAGCTGCTGGCAGCACGCCGCCGCCGCCCCGCCGCCGCCACCGCTGGGCTGTGGGTTGTCCTGAGGCTCTGAATCGGCTTCCTGCTGCAGAAGCGGCTCCTGCTGGAGGAGAGGCTTGTGACAGCTGGCAGGACGCCCTCTGGAAGATGTGGCGCACAGGCTTGCCAGCTGTGGCTGAAAACAACAGAAAGTTTTTTTTTTTCCAATTTAAAAAACACTGGTTCAATCACAGGATTTAATACGGTATGTAGCCTCATCTACTGATTGTAATTCTGGTCATTTAAATGATTTCACTCGAGCTTGGATTTCATGCTGCTTACATCATACAACAGATTATCAAAAGGACTTTTTTAAAAAAAGATATAGGAAAATCACCTTTAGATGCACTAAAACGAACAATTATTGTCATTATCAATTAATCTGGCAATCGTCTTCCTCTTTAATCCATCTATTGCATGGTGTATAAAATGTCAGAAAATAGTGAAAAATGTCTGTCTCAGTTTCCTAAAGCCAAAGCTGACGTCATCACGTTTCTCATGTTGTCTGACCAAGAGACCAAAACCCAAAGATGTTCAGTTTACTATCACATTAGACAAAGAAAAGCAGCCAATGTTCACAACTGAAAAGCTGAAACTCGGGAATAAATGGTATTTCCTTTTAAATTACTTAAACAATTAGTAGTTTTAAAGTAGTTGCCAGTTAATTTTCTAAATAATCAACTACTTGTTTCTAAGATGAGGTTGATTTGTGCAATAGAGAATAAATCAGATTAATGTGAGGTGTAGTCTTCATCTTCCCATTTGTGTAAAAATAAACAAATAAATACAAAGTTACTATTTACTCATTATAATTAGATTTCGATTGATTAGGCATGGCATGAGGGCAATGGAGCCTCAGCTGCATTTACAAAGAGAAGATATAATTTCTTCACAGCCCAATGAATTCTGTTGAGTTATACCATGATGCGCACAGAAATATTCTAATTTGATTACCGTTCATATATTTTGCCCTTCACTACTGAGCTCTGTCTGTTCTTGATTATACACCAGTCCAGACGGGGTCAGATGTTAATTTGTCAACACAGTCTGAATACAAATATTATTTTTCCTGATACAAAATAAGATTCTCCTGCCTTCATAACTGCACTACATTGTGCTTAAACAAGTACAGCAGCTGACGACCGGCATGATTATTATTTTCAGTTTGGAATCACGGATGTGAGATCGATGATCTACAGCTAAATTACAGACTGAATCAGAAATAACTGCCGACCCGTTTTCAGAAACTAGAGGAGAGCAGATCATCTTAAAAGCAATCATGTGGATGTTTCTCTCGGCAGCGCCGGCGCACACCTGGTAGTCGTTCTTCCACTGCGCCTCATGCTCAGGGCTCATCTGGCCGACCAGCTCCTGGACCTTGGCTCTCCTCAGTGGATTCTTAGCCACCACAGAGCTGGGGTCGCTGGGAGTGTAGACCCTCTTAGCCGGGTTGTAGTCTATTATCTGGTTGGTGCTGTACGCCCGCCTTCTTGGTGATGTATTACCCAACCCTGATGTTTTGTTCAAAGAAACAAATACTTAATGTGAGCTAATATTAAATGATGTTTCAACCCATGATTTATGAGCCATAATAAATCTACTGGGCCCCCTGACAGGTGACGCCATTTTCCAACCGTGACCAAGCAGCAACCTCCGGGGCTGAAAGATGAAGCCGACACAGGAAGTCTCAACAACTGTAGTTCCTCGAAAGGCCACTTGAGGCTGGCTCCAAAAACAAATCAAACCCCTGGACTCCCATGTTACAGCAGAAATAAACACATTTACAGCCTGGTACAAAGAAAGGTTTCGGTCTTCATGACAACTGTATGGGGGTGAATTTTTATATAACTCACTCAAGGTTTAAAGTTATGCATAATTGAGGCATATATGGGTGACATTACCGAGGATACATCCATCTTTATGTGCAGTCTATAACAGTGACCTGATTTACTTTAAATTGCCTTTGAATCCTGCGCTCATCCAAACTTAGAGCAGATACATGGCGTATTAATCGTGGTCTTACATCTACATTATATCTGTTTCAGGTGACCTACAATGACAGTTGTCACGGCCGGACCAGTTGAACTAGTAACAAGAACACACTAATTAAGATTTAACAACTGTAGTCTAAGCAATTGGAGATCCCCTCATCTAGGAAGTACGTCCTCACCCATGGTGTCTTGCTCTGTGGTTACAGGGCTGCCGTCTATCACGGAGTCCTGGTAGGAGTCATACAGAGGGCCGGAGGCTGTTTCCCTGTAGGAGCCCTGACTGTCGACGCTTGTCTTCACCTGGTCCTCCTCTTGAGAGTGGTAAAACACAGAGCTGGCCGACTCAATGGAGCGCATCATGCTGTATCGCCTCCTCTTATCCTGTTAAGATTCAGAGTGGGTGACACATCCAAGAAAAGTGCATAAATGAAGGTCCATTAGTGAGATTAAAAAGCTTCTGCATAGTTGAGTTTAGCCCTTTTTTAAAAAATAATTTCCCTCAGGATTTACTTCAAACCCATTTCAGAGGCGACAGATAAGTGATTTAAGTGAAGTCTATGATCAAACTAAACATCAAAAAAGAAATCACACGGTGTAATTTGAACACATAAAGTCAATCAAAACGCAGTCGTTTACATCACTTTTCAGCAGGTGTCTTCCACTTACAGATTTGGGGTTGGTGTGGTAGCGGGTGGTGTCACAAACCACACTGTAGCCAATCAAACTGTCCCCTGGAAACAGGAAGGTGTTGCCCACCGGGGACAGAAGCACTTCCTTGGTCTCAGGGAAGAGCCAATCAATTGAAATGTCACTGAGCGCCGGAGACATGGTTTTCTTCAGGGACTTTATCATCTGTGGAGCAAAAATAAGCCTTTGAAAACAGACTTTCAGCTTCTGCCTGACCAGTACATAAAGCCAATGGCGTCTCTGAGATATGATTCCCTAATTGGTATCAGCGATAGACACTCAGCGATTTGAAACCGCTGCATAATGGCTCTTCAGTGGCCCTCAGAATAGCTGGCTGTCATTATGGGTGACACACAAAGCTGGAAATGAGTACCTTGGGTTGCAGCCTCTCTCCCTCGGCCAGGAACTCTGCCGTTCCTTTAGAAACTGTCGCCAGTCCCTGCACCAGCCTCCTGCACGCGTTCTGCCCTATGCCGAACGTAAAACATCTGCACAAAGACATTAAACACTGCAGCTCCATGGACAGATCGAGATATACACGAGGATGGTAACAGGTGTCTTCTCAGGATGTGCACACATTTTGCAGAGATTCTAAAGAGATGCTGTGGAGATATACATAAACTATCTAATTTGTCAACCATACAGTAGCTTTGGGGGAAAAACAGGAAATGATCTTTCATGGTGGGAAGTTGAGACGTGCCTACTGCTTTTCAGAGTTCCCCAGGGAGGATGGGAGATGCTTTATTTGACCATTTTTATTCCATTTCTCACAGAGGACACGAGCTGACCAATTCCACTGCACCAGCAATGTCCCTTTTACATTTTTAATGAGCTCAGAGAGTGCGGATAAAAACGGAAATGTCACCTTTGACGTAGTTAAAAACCTAACACGGATTTTGCAAAACAGAGATTCATTGTTGTTTGATCTTGTCTCTGAAAGGCTGCACTGATTTGTAAGCATGGCGCAATAACGACCCGGGAGGAGTCGACGGATTGGCCGAGCTCTGTGTACCGAATGCAATCGTCTGGGGGGGCAGTCATCCATTAAGAGGGGGAAGACAAAAGTCAATTATTTCTAGGGTGACTCAGGAGAGGGATTCACAGTGTGAGACCTGGAGATGCAAGCAGCAAAATGAAATGATTTCCCTGTGTACGGCACTCTCAGCTGACAGCTGCTGTTGGCATCCGGCAGGGAGCATTCTTATGTCCTCATTCAGTTTTAAAACAGTGTTGTGTTATTTTAATCTAAAATCAATCCTGCGCAAATGTCGGGATTCTGACAGATTCCTCGTGCTGATAGAGATGTATAATGTTTGACACTGACACAACATAAGATGCGTTCTTCCAGATTTCATTTCAAGAGGATTACAGCTCCATAACCAGGTGTTGCTTTTAAGCCCCTGCCAATCCCTGGATGTCATTTTTATGTTATGTGTGAGCTTTGCTTTTGCTATCTGCATAATGAGCAGAAACAAAAAGATGAATTTATTATCATTTGCTTTGGCACAACATATAGTAGTTTCTCTGCCAGTGCTGTTACTGCTACAGTGGCTTCTAATAAGCTTGGCCTTGACTCATTCTTTACTCTTAATAACCAGACGGCTACCTCAGATACATATTCATGTCAGTGTGACAAGTTGTGTGTGCAGATATGAATCAAATCCAATATCAAATGGGACAGTTTGTGATGGATTTTGAGTCAATGTTGATCTTTACGCCTCATTCTAACATTCAGCATCGTGCCCGAGTGCGGTAACAGTCATACTTGCCTGATGTAGCGTGCATGTCTGCGGACCAGCTCGATAACTTTGCCTGTGTTGCCGACGGCTCCGTCGGTGAGCAGGAAGAGCAGGCGTGGGTGTCCGCTGGACAACGGCTGCCTCAGGATCCAGTTGAGCGGTGCCAAGATGTTGGTGCCCCCCATGTCAGCTCTGATCTTCCTGACATACTCACAAGCCACGGCCAGGGCCTCCTGGATCATCACGGTGAGGAGGAGAATATATAAACTGAGGTTTCTTATTTTACAGCATCATACAGTTGCTTTAGTTCAGTGTTGACAACAGATCTGTTGTAACACAAAATGAAAACATCAAACAAATTAGGTAATACGCCACGAAGCAATGTATTATCTAGTTGCACAGTATTATATATGTTCATCACTGATTATAGTAGCCTATTTCAAAATAAAATGGTTATTAGCAAAAAAAAGGTAATATCCTCAACATTATATAAATACCAATAGACCTGCCGATTAGTCGATTAGTCGTTTGATGGAAAATTTAACAGCAAGTGGCCAAAACTGCCAACAATTATCTGGTTCTACTTCACCAATATGAGGATTTGCTGCTTTTCTCTGTTTTATATCACTACAGATTCAACAGCTGGATTAGGAATTGGACTAATATGAAGAAGAGCTAGACCCACTGCAGCAGATTATCAGTATTTTTACTTTGATTCTTTAAGTACATTTTGCAGATAGTACTTCAGTACTAGAGTAGGATTTTGAATGGAGGACTTTTAATTATAATTGTATTATATTATATTTCTTTTACTTGAGTAAAGGATCTGAATACATTTTCCACCACTGTATGTATGGATCAAGCCCCCCAATAATTCCACTTATCTTTTCAAAAAGCGCTTTTCACAGCCACAGATGACACTAATACAACTCTCTTCAAAGCCTGAGTTCTCCTACTCATGACAAGTAAACTAACAGCCATTAAATGACAGAGAGATGCTTTACCTCCTCATAGTTCTGGCTGGTTGTGAAAAGCGATTTGAATGTAGAGCCGAAGCCTATGATGTTGAAAAGGCATCCAGGCACGAGGCTCTTGAGAATCACCACCATGGCATCCTGGGAAAAGAGACCGAGAGCAGATTAAGTCCACCTCCAGAAAACAGAACCACATAAAGGCCGTGAAATCTGAAATTCTTAAAGAAAACAAAAGGCAAAAACTCTTCGGCTCATTAGGTGCTTCATGTCCTGTTGGAGTATTCCCACTGCAATACAGCTGTATGTGCTAATGTCTAGTTGACTGACTGTATTGCGCTATATGAGCTGTCATCACTGTGTAGCAGATTTTCTCCAGGAGAGGAGTGAGTGAAGTGAAGCAGCGCGCGGTATCATTTCATCAATCATCGCCTCTTCTACAGCAGAAATGCAGTTTCCAGAGGAATACCACTTATCTACACCTTCATTCAAGTGAAGAGCACATGGTCACAGCCGGACAATCTATAATAAAATGTTTATTCAGGCGCATTAACAAAGAAAAACCTGGATATATAATAGTCCAGTTTTTAAAGATATACAGAGCGTATTTTGTAGGAGTTTTTGAAAGATCAGTGGTAAGTAGTCGGTACATCACCACCAGGCTCGCCCTGGCCTTAAGCCTAGACTCTGTGGTATTAGACATATCCAATAAAAGGCTGAGTCTGGGCCACAAATGAACATCAGTTGGCAACACATCACAGGGCAGGCTCAGTGCACAAGCAGCCAAATAACTTACAAACATTTTTTTTTTTTTAAATGTAGGTGGTAAAGAAACCTCACATTAAGTCTGATGAAACCTCAAAGACGTGCTGTCTAACACCTAGCAACTGGGAGACGTTTAGTTAATAGTGAGTGATTTGTCTGATTAATATTCTTGAGTACATGTCCTTCACACGTCTATAATCTCTGCAGACTGAGTATACAGTATAGCTACGAGCCAATAAGGTAATTATACAGGCCCAGATGGCATATCATGTTCACCGTGTGTTTTGATGCATTAGCTTTCCATTTAATCTCTTAAAAATCTGGATATTTTTGATCCATTTGGTGTCAACTATGGCAACTATGACACATTTCAGCAAATTCACTGTAATCTGAAGATATCATATCGAGAGAAACCCATCTTTAAACTAGTGTAGTGTAGTGTTGTGTGATACATTAAAATGTATATGTATATGTCTGGATCTGTATCTATACGAGAAATGAGATATAAAAAATAAAAAACCTTCACACGGTTGATGTTAACCCCGCTCATGCTGCCGCTGCGGTCAATGAGGAAGATGAATTCGCCGTGAACCTTCCTCAGGTCTGAGCTGATAGACTTGAGGTCAGGACAAAAGTTCAACATAACCACAGGGTTGTGAAGGATGTCCTTATGCAGCCGCCTGTGAATGATATCAACCTATAAAGACAAAGGAAGCAGAAAGGAAAGGCATGAATCAGAGGACAATCATTTGACAGCATGAGATAACTGGATTTTCTATGAATTTGTGAATGCTTTGATTTATCACTTAAAGAAAAAAAAAAAAGATTAAAGAAGATTTAAAAAAGAGATACAAGTGATCAGGTAGATAGACAGAGCACATCAATTATTGTAGATGTGCAGGAAATTCCAGGCAGAGTGTGGCGAGCCTTTGGAGTGTTTCCATAGAAACCCATTTTTATGGCTAAGTGCTCTCTCTCTCTCTCTCTCTCTCTCCTTCTCCTGTTAAGGTCTGCTGGTCACTTAACAACCTCATCACAGCTGAGATATGAATGGAAACACATGATTCTCCTAAATAAATAAAAACAAAGCTATTAAACTTGGCATTTTTGAGAAAAAATAATGCCAAACTGGTATCAGTGTGGCTACATTTTCTTTAAGTGGGCTGGTAAATTATTGATTTGGGCAGGTCGTAATAACATAGGTAAACATTAGGGCTGTTTCCACATAAGAGGAGTTGGGCTCTCCTGGGGGGCAGCAGTAGCAGTGACGCACAGCTCATGGAGACAATTAAAGGAGCTATGAGTTTTCTCTGCCACCAAACGCAGTTTCTTGTCACGATCGGGCAGCGTTGGTGGTGATAATGGTGTCTTGACATAAGCTGCGGCCATCATTACAAGGCAAGAGGTTATACACCCTCTGATCTACTCCGTCATCCTCTCATGCTGAACTGAGGGAAAACTAATTACTACAATGACTCACAATTGCAAAAGTACTATTGCTAAAGGGGATGCTAGCAGGTTAGCATGCTAACTTCAGCAATAGAAGTGATAGAAGTAGAAGCAAAATAAGAGTTAAATTTCCACCAGTGGAGACGGTGATTGGCTAGTAAAGAATTTAAGTTTGATGCTAATGCTAACATTGGCTATGTAGCAAAACACTTACACGTAGCACCTTGCTACTTTTAAAAGGAAGTGAAATGCCTCCGTGCCAGATTGCAGCAGTTTGCGTCACAACACAGTTCAATCTTAACACAGCGGCAGCATAATATATTTTTAGATTCAGTTTAACTCACACTGTGTTAATATATCTTTATCTCTGATGTCTACTGCAAATAAACGTTCATAAACATATAACATATTTAGAAAGAGTGGCAGGCAAGCAGCGTTTGCCCGGTTTAAGCTAAAAATAGACATCAATTACAGTGAAGTGTTGCGTGGCTCTGCTTGCCTGTAAAAGCCAATATAGCCTAACTTTCTGACACTGGAAACTGCCCAAATGGTACATTAAGTTACCCAAATCATCACAACCAGCCTGCCCTCTAATTAAGTAACAAAGTTGCCCAGTCGGGCAGAAAATCCCCCATCTGGCAACACGGACTTTACTGGTTCTGCTCTACAAAATGTACTCTTTACTCTTTCCAGATTTGCAGCTCTACACATTTCATGAAATTATGGACTTACATAAAGGGCAGACACAGTGTCATGAACATTGGCAAAAGCTATCTGATACAATCCCATTCCTTGAAACCTACCCACCTTTGCGGAGATCATAATGTTCAGTTTTTTGTTGAGACTATATCAGACAGGAGCTGATTCAACCCTGTAGTGATTTTGAAACTATGATGTCTAGTATTGGTTTGCATCATATTGCAAGATATAACAAAATAATGTGACAACATCACTGCGGTTTCATAAAAATAGTATTTGTTGCAGGGAATTGTTTGTGATAATGTCCTGTTTTGTAGACTTTACCACTCTCCTCAAAATGATATTGGTACGATGTTGCAGTCATCAGTTCAAGTACACGATGCTGAGGTCGATGACACACTCACTTTCCTCTCATTGCTGGAGTCCTTCTTGGTGGCCTTGATGAAATCACTCCGGCCATGAAGATACTCATCATACTCCTCCTGTGTCATGTCTCCGTTCTCAATGAGCACATGTGGCAGATGAGGCTCTACAGTGGCACAGTTGGTCAGGACAGAGACATTACTAAAAATATTACAGGCAGATTGACAAGCAAAGGACAATGTCTGAAACTGACTCCAGGCAGCAGCGCAGGGTGGGGGAGTGTGGTTATATCTGAATTGCAGAATTATCCCAATATTGATGAAAAAATGATTGCAAATAAAGATGCTGTATCACAGCTGTGTGAATCGTGAGGAATTGGACTGTAATTGTTCCGTAAAGTACAAGGTATCTGTACTTTTTAAAGTGATGGTTTTTAAAAAGCTGATTTCAGCTTTGTCAAAATATTAGATCAAAAAGTCTTTAATTTGCAAACATTACAAACATTAGTTATAAAATGTAGAGGTTTAGACCTCTGTCCTTATGTAAAATTCATGTGGACCTTAAATTAATTAGTCATTTTTTAATAAGTTAATGTGCCCATTATTTCATCCATCCTGCTTCTGCTGCTTATCCAGATCCAGGTCATGTGCTGCCTTATCTTTCCCATGGGTTTTCACTGACATCTTTTATACTTTGGCCATGAAACAGGTATTAAATTGCATCTTTTGTAGTATATAAAATGACTTTAAAAGTAAAAGATTTTACTTAGCAAGTTTCATAATATGTTTTCTAGCCTGTCATTAGCAATAACATTAGTTTTAAAATGTTTTATATGTGATTTTAGCTAAAACCAAAACACAACCAGAAAAGCTGAAAACGAAAATCACCAGCACTGTTGTTTCAAACCTCTGATCTTATGTAAAATTCATGTGGACCTTAATTAACTAATTAATAAATTAGTAATTTTTAAACTGCTTAATGTATACACCAGTCGACCCATCCATTTTCTGCTGCTTATCCAGGCTGTGTTTAATGATTAGTTAAGGATAATTGGGGATTAACTAACAACAATGTGATATAAATGTCAATAAATTCATGTACTAACTACATAGTACCAGCTAAATAACTCTTGGTGTTATCACCCCTTCTGGTTTTCATTGAATAATTTCATGTTCTGAACAGTGTGACCATGAAGCAACTATTTAATTGCATATTATGTGGTATTAAAATGTATTTAAGTGGTGTATTTATATGATGCAGCCTATGTTTCTGGTCATTAATCGACCAAGCTGATGACGAAAATAAACCTCTACCCTCTGTTGTGTTTGTTACAACACACATGCATGCCTTGTAATGAGCTCGCTTTCCTCCATCTCCATCTACTCGAACTGAACATCCATGTTGTCATTGCACCAGTCTGAATTAAACTGACCAGCACTGGTCACAGGTCTGTTTACAAAAAAAAGCTTTCATAAGAGGCCTATTGGATCAGCGAGGCCGGGGCTCATTCCTGCCTCTGGGAGACAACGGGCCCACACATACTGTAGGTCAAGACAGCAGTTAGAGGAAGATGAGAGCACAGGGATAAAACAAAAAGACCTGACACTGCACACCCACACAATGGAGGCTGTCTCCGCTGGCATGTCATACATTAATAACAAGAGGCAGTGAATCACCTCGCCACTGATCTGATTATGAGCTTAACAGAAAAAAAAAACACTGTAAGAGAAGCTCGACAGAGCCGAAATAAACAATTTCAAAATATTCTACTTGAGAGGGGAGGAGAGACTGATTGCAGGGCCGTGCTGTGAGTGAGTTTTGAAGCTGTACACCTACCGCTCGGGTAAATGAGGATTTTGACAGGACAGTCGTAAGTGTATTTGTCCGCCAGAGTAATGACGACACTGGTGGCAGAGCGGGCCAGAGGGTCCGCATCAGCTCGGATTGCATGAGAGGGGCTCTCTACACCTACACAGAGCAGAAACCAAGAGCAGATCAAATAACCACTGGCTTCACCTCCAGCAATAACAAACCAGCAGCTCCCACAGAAATCACCCGAAACGTCACTAAAAGAGCTCAAATTTTCAAAAGATCTAATAAGGAAGATAACTGATGCCTTCAAGTGCTGGTGCACTTGTTTGATCGAACATGAAGAATAAACAGACAATAATTATTATTATTATGTAAAACATTCTATGATGATAAAAATCAACAGTTTATAGTAAAGGAGTAGTGCAACATTTTGGAAACTACAGAGATAGATGAGAAGATCAATACCACCGTTACTCACGTGTGTTGGATAAATAGGAACCTACAGCCAGCACGCCGTTAGCTTAGTTATTTTAGCTTAGCTTAGTTTATTTTGGCTTATCTTAGTTTAGCTTATCTTGTTTTAGCTTAGCTTTACTGAGTTACTGAGTAGAAATCTTTAATCAGGGTTTATAAGAAGTGTTAGTGTTGGTGGATTTTCTTTTTTAACAGAACTAGGCAGGTCTTAATGTTAAGCTATGCTAACTGTATCCTGGCTGTAGCTTCATACTGTGTAGACAAGCATGAGAACGGTATCTTCTCATCTAATCCTTGGCCAGAAAATATAATCACGTTTTCCAAAAAAAAAACATTCCTTCCTGTTACTAAAACCCAATTCAATTCAGCATTTGCTGTACACACAAATGAAGCTGAAGCCATGTTTTGTTTTTTCTTACCTCACTGCAACATGCATCACGATAACAATTTCTTATTGCAGACACGAGAGCTGTCAAGAAACTCTAAAACGCAGTGCTTGATTACAGGATAGCTCAAGTGGCCGGGCCTGTTATAAGATAATACACGCTGGTCCACTGGAGTCGTGGATTTGTTCTTGGAATAATGGTTAGTTCTCTGACCTGCGAGGAGATAAGGAGCGCGTATCTCTAGCTGGAAGTTAAACTTGTAGTCCATGGAGTTGATGGCCTCCTCCTCCAGCAGTGAAGCCAACCACAGCTGAGGGGAGTTGGGAGTTTGATCGTGAGGACTTGAGGCACTGGTATGCCTGTCCCGCCTAAAAGTGGCAAAGCATAACTACATTAAAATGGAGCCATCTCGAATGAACATATAAAATGTTAGTATTCAGATTCCATCCATAAAAATGTATATTTGGGGCCCAATAATCCAGTTTACAGTAAAAAATCGTACTTTGAAATACACCAAATCTGACCACAACATGTAACAAGGTGTAATATCAATATGGCAGTTGTTCTTTGTTTTCTTTATTATTGTTTTCACGAGTTCCTCCGTTTTTTTTCTTACGTTCTGGAGAAGTTGGGGGACAGTCCCTGCTCCTCATTGATGGTCCTCTGTACTCGAGGCGTACACACCGGTGGGGTTGACACCCTGATGCCCCCGCTGGGCAGGGTTGAGAGCTCAGAGGAGGTGCTGACCAGAATATGGACCGTCTCCATAGGAGGGATGATCCCAAGGTTAACCACTAACACTGTCGTCTCCAAATCCTCATCCAACACTATGTGTCCTGTAACACCAGACTAGATTAGCAAACAACCACATTTTTAAAATTGACCACAACCTCAAGTTGTCCAGAAACAATCTGGAGTTATCTTTGACGCCTGATTCCTTCCTTGATTCTTCATTTTAATCTTGAAAACAGACATCGCTCCTAGTACAGAATGTTGGAATGACTTTTTGTTGGTGAAAGATTTTGCTGATTTATGTAGAAATCACAGTCAGGCTTCAAAGTCAGTTAAACCTATAACTTATTAACCTCTTAAAAACCTGCAAACAACTCAAGGCACCTTGAGCAAGAGTCTTTCCTAAGATTAAAGCGTGGGTGAGAGGGCAGGTGCATCTTTAGAGAGACTTCAATACAGCATTATCACATTATCACATTATCACGTCTTATTGCTCTCAGAGTTAATTCTACAGTAACACCAGTATTTCTTTGTACTAGTGAAATAACTAACTATAATCTTATCTTGAGCTCACATCCCATTGATTATATTGGCTTATAAAAAAAAATTCTACCTGACTCAAAGCCCTGTTCAGATCCATAAATACTCTACCCATGTAACAGAAAAATGTAAAGGGGTACTCCATCAATTCAACATTGCCCTTCCAAAAAGTTTGGGCACTTGTGAGAAACAAATTTAAGAAATAAATAAATAAATAATGGTGCTAATGAAAGTTCCCATTAGAACCACAGAAGAAATCACAGGAGACAATTAAAGTGATCTCCATATGTAAAATTAGTGAAGTGGCCCTTTAAACCTGCATTCAATTATTTTGTAGACCACTTAGGGAAAGTGCAACAAGCTCTAAACAGTGGTGTATTATCACCTCTTAAAACTGATGTGCTACATGTCAGCAAACAATTACCTGGATGTTGATTTACACATCCAGCAGACACGGAGCAACATTAACATTCATTTGTATCCGCCTTATGAATATACACACCGGTGACAAATTAAAAGAAAAACCAGAATTAATGAGTGGAGAAACATAACGAATGCAGATGCTTCCACACTGGTGGTACAATTAAGCCGTTAACATCTGGTCATGCTCTGCAGCAGCTGTAATAATGCTGAGCAGGCTCAGTTGATTGTGATTTTGTATGACGATGGAAGGAGTGAGGTGATCAGATGGCTCTGTCATGCTGTGGGGGGCATTTTGCTGGCACAGTTATAGAGAAGGGAAATCAATAAAAAGTTGTTCTGAGTGATCACCTTTATCCTGCGATGAAACATTTCTATCCTGATGGCGGCAGCCTCTTGCAGGATGAGTATGCCCCCATCCAAAGGATGCGAGGGCTTACTGAATGGTTTGATGAGAATGGAAATGAAGTGAATCGGATTCCATGGCCTTCGCAGTGACCAGATCTCAACCATTTTGATTTTGGACTGACGTGTTAGACAGCGCTCTTCACCACCGTCATCAAAACACCAAACGAGGGAATATCTTTTGAAAGAATTGCGTGCATCCCTCCAGTAGAGTTGAGTGACATGGAGCATGAGGGCAGCACACGGTGGCCCAATACCTTACTAAGACACTCTATGTTGGTTTTTCCTTCAGTTTGTGTCCGCTGACTCCTGAGGGTCTCCTGGCTTAGTAGCAATACATTCACCATGTTCACTAGATGGTCTCTAACTTTGGAAAACGGGTTGCTACAAGCAGTGAGAGTGAACCAAAACCGTGAAGACCAACATCAAAACAATGAGCTGAAAGACACTCTGTAGAGCTGAAGAGGAACTGCAGAGTCAGGTGATTATGTTCTGTGGGTTCATCACTATGAGCAACCCCATTTCACATTACACATAGCCACTTGATCCTTTGCTTATACAAAAATATTGATTAGAGCACCTTTAATCTTACCACTGCCACTCTGGAGAGCTCCATTAGATGTGTTGTAGCAATCGAGATAACAGTCCTCAATTTTTGCCTTGTCTTTGATTTGCAGTGTTATGATCTGACTGGATATCATAGCCTCAAACCCTACAACAATGGACTTTTCCTCCAGTGGATAAATGAAGATTCCTAAAAAAGCAGCACAAGAGGAAAAACATGAATATGTGCAGATGCAGCAGACAAGCAATTACACATATTCAGTCGATAACAATCAGTTTTACAGCAGTGTGTTTCAGAGCATAAGGTGGGTTTAAATTGATTGAAAGTGGAAAGCGTTCCCGTGACTGAAGTAAACAAATTAGTCTCCTGTAGTACACACTTACCCTCGATTGCATGATCTTCAATATTTTCATAGGTCATAGAAGCTGTCAGGGCCAGAGTATAACCCCTGACACAGGAAGTGATGTCAGAGACACTGAGGGGCAGAGCACTCCGATTCTCCTTGTTAATGAGTCCAGGCATGGTGCTGGTTTTAGGATTCTGGTTTGTAACGTGGGGGAAAAGATAATGACAATTGAACCAACAATGTGTGAAATAATGAAAGAAATGATTAAAACAGAACAATTAGTTAAATTAGTCATACCAGGAAAAACTACCAAATTAACCACAATTCATTCATACTGTGAAATCGTTAAGAATAATAAACTAGTCTGCACACCACCACACCTGCGTGTCTTGTTTATATTGGTGTAATACAATACAAGTAATACAAAATACAAAAACGGATCAAAACTTCAAAAGCTGAGTTTAATAAAGTCGTCCGTTCGCACGCCACGATTTCTTCGTGCAAATTTCTTCCCGAATTTCCACGGGGCCCAACAAGGAGGGAACAGTGCAGGGGAGCCCACGCAGAGCCCTGTGGTTTAATAGGTATTTCAACTTCAATAATCTTCTACGATATGATGTAAAACCAAGGAGCCTGAGGGCGGGTGACGGAGGTACTTTAGGCATTTGAGATAAAGGTCACGGCAATGAAACAAATTTAGGGTGGTTTCATCACTACAGCACACCAGCAATGTAACAGCAGAGGGAAAAACTGTATTCAGTGCCATGTGAGGGGAAAAAATAAACTTTGGATGTGTTGAAAATGCTTGGGGAGGAATACGGCATTGGTAACTGTGTAAGTGATACTATAAAATTATCTGTTGCTTCAGGGCTGTGCTTCATTGTTAATGTCGTCTCCTCCGCCAGCAATCTTGGTTACGCGCTGTCAATGGTCTGTGTCTGCTGCACGACCAGAGCCCCAGCACAGGCTTGATAGGAAGTGTTATGACGAAAGCAATTTCCATAGAGACAGCTCTGCTTGCTGGCCTGCTCGCCTGCTGACTGACCAGCAACGTCTCGAAAGTGTGCCTCTATCTCCGGCACCGTGACTGATTGCAATTAAAACACAGGGCGATCTCTGTCAATCACACACACATCACAAAATGAAAGCTGGTCTCCACAGACACAACTTTAACACTCATAGTCTGGCTGCAGAAGAAGTCCTTCAGAATCAATATCTAATAGCCAAACTGGGGTTTTAGGCACCACATGGTTATTTATGGCGAGGAAAAGGTCATTCAGATGCAGTTAGGGACTATGTTGCTGTCTGTCTCAACAGTGCCATCGTGTGTCCAGTCAACCACAGATTTAGAGGCAAACAGAGATACATCCCTTTGTCCCTATATAGAAACAATCTCCTTTTACACGTGAATAAAGAATGATTCATGCATGGCTGGACTGCAAAATATAATATTGCTGTGAGTGATTTTAAAAAAAATTAAGAATTAATGTGAAATTAAACCTCTATCTCATTTGTAAAAGCAGATTTGGATTCAAATTCGAAATAAGTTGGTTTCTTTAAATTTGGTGAGACTGGCAGGTGTTTGTTTTTTTTAAGCATCTTTTTCTTTAGGGTGTTTCAGCTTATAATTAGTGTTAAAAGTGACAGTCCCAGGGTGCTCCTCTCCTGGTTGGCTCAGTCACATGAATCACCCTGCCTCCCTTTGGGTTTTGCGAAAAGACCAGCAAACCGTCAACTCTTAACATTTTCTATCAGCAGTGCCACACTCATTAGTGCCAAAACAGAGCGCTGATGCTGTGGTAACCACCTGTTGAAACACACTGTCTGTATATCTGTTTACAGCACAAACTGAGACGGATCACTGGCAGTTTTAATCATCATCTAACTGGCCTGACCTTTTCCTGATTTAAAACAAATGACAGGGATGTTTAATATATGCATCATCAGAGAGACACACTGCGCCATTAAAATGCATCTGATACAGTCATACTATCAGCCTCATTACCTTACCTTTCATTTGTGTCAACTGGATGTGCAGCGAGGATCTCTTTCTCTGTCAGAAGTCCACTTATCATGAAAGATATCCACCTCCTCCTCCTCCTCCTCTCCGTCCTCTCTCAGCTCCGCTTTTTTGTTCTCTCTCTGTGGCGTAGAGGGAATAGGAGTGCTGCCACAGGTGGCAGAAACTACAGATGCAGCGGACTCATCGTTAGTTAGACGTACAATGCAAAGAATGGGAAAGGTAGGAGCTGCTGCAGCACTTCAATCAAGCACAGCAACATGTGGTTACAGAAACTGTTTTTATCCTCTCCTTCTCTTCCTCCTCCTCCTCCTCTGTGGATGCTGGAGTTGGAGGGCTTTGAGAGAGAGAGAGAGAGAGAGAGAGAGAGAGAGAGAGAGAGAGAGAGAGAGAGTAGAAGGAGGGGGGGACTGTGACATAGGGTCCTGTCCTTCCAATAAATATTCCCCTTCCCATCCCCTACGCATTGAAAGCATCAGCACCACCCACTCACTCCAGCCCTCTCTGACATCGATGACAACAGGATCCATCCAGGTATCCTTTTTAATAGCAAGGGATCAGTGTAAATGACATGTAGTGTAACACCAGGAGAGATGCGTTTTTCCATCATATCACCTATAATGTCTCTCTCTCTCTCTCTTCCTCTCCCTGGTGTGATTGGAAAGCCCTTAATGTTTTAAATCCAATGTGGGTGTTTGGCTGTCTCTCTGTTTTTGTGATCACTCGGTTTGATCCATCTGCTTTCCATGCGGGGTTACCATGACAATTAATAAGTGTTTAAAAAGTCATTTTGGTATAGTCGTGTATGTAGATGGTGTCTATGTGTGTGTGTATATATGTGTGTGTGTGTGTGTGTGTGTGTGTGTGTGTGTGTGTGTGTGCGCATGGGGGTGGGTTGGCTGAAACTCAGCATCCGCCTCCAAATTGAATTTACCTGCAGCCAATAAAACCTGGTCTCTACACCCCCCCCCCCACCTCACCACTTGCTGGCTTCTCATCCTCTTATCTGTTACCTCTCCAACACAGTCACACACCAACACACACTCACTCACTTCTCTCTTTCTTACAACAACCACAGAGTGGGAGGGTAAAAGGCAAATTCAGTTTACATTTAGAGGTTATGTTTTAGCAACGCAGTAGCATAAGTGACTTTACATTGTGCAAGTAACAATTATTTTCATTAATATGCAGATTGTTTCTCCTGGATTAATCATTAAGTCAATTGACTGTTTAAACCCAAAACCCAAACATATTCATTTTACAATCACATAAGACAAAGAAAAGTAACAAATGCTCATATTTGAAAAGCTGGAACTAGGGGATGTTTGGATTTTTGTTTGAAAAATGACTCACTGTCTATAAGTGATTGACTCATCAATTAGTCCACTGATTGCCTCAGCTCAACTTTGAACAATGAGTCTGTGTCACCATCATACACAAGGCAATCAAGCATGTTCTGAACAGGAAGTTCTGATGAATGTTTCATGCATTTTATGCACTTAAAATGTTTCTGTCACCATGTCAAGTAATGATATTACCTGCACTGTATAGGAGCTGAAACATTGAGTCAATTATAGACAGGAAATTAATCTACAACAATTTTTTTCCAAATTGAGTCCTTATGTTATTTCACAAGCAGAAACACCTGGTTTCAGCTTGGCATTTGTGAGAATTTGCTGCATTTCTTTGTCGGCAATGGTAAATTGAATATCTTAAGGTTTTTGACTGCTGATGGACAATATTTGATAAGGAGTATGATATGATATTATGATAAAAGTTTTCTCTATTTATCAACTTTTATTAATTAATCATGAAAATAGCTGTAGCTCTTGTTTTACTCCAATATCCAACAACTTAAAATCAACATCTAAATTTAAGTGGAATTGTCCATTAACATCCATACTATATAAAGAAAATAATTGTTCATTTATAGAAATAATAGGCAGAAAATTTTGAAATGAATGATAATAAAAAATAATAATACTTTTTATTTACTGAGTAGTTTTCTAGATACTTTACAAGACAAAGTGAATGTAGGCCTACAAGTAAACTTTACCATGTAGTTGAACTTGAAAATACTTCAGCTCATAGATATTAGTGCACGTCAAGATTATAACAATGAGAGTTATGAGGAAATTAAATCACCCATTATGCTACTTTAGATAAACGGCATAATAGAGAAAGATTTATGAAATACAAAGCAAATTTATAATGCAAGACGAATCCGTTGTAAAAATAAATAAATAAATAGAATACACCGTGTGGAATGTTGTTATTTTTATGGCTTTACTTCAATATTAGATTAGTTAATTGTCATTAACTGAAGAAATGTCTCATGTAGTGGTTCAGTGCAAATCATCTGTGATGGGTGTGTCAGCAGGTTCACTCGACAAACACACTACGGTGCCTTCACGTTTCCCCCATAAACTCCGTAAACGTTCATTCTAATGTTAAGTCTGATGCCTTCAAGCTTTGTCTTATTTTTATATAACTGCAAACTACGCCTCAGCTGTATAAAGAAGACCATTAATTAATGAAAAAAAAATCTTATAACTACTATCGAAAAAAGAGCGAAAATTAGACGTAAATGTAACTTCTAAGATGTCAACAGAGGATTTTATTGGCTTCCTCTTAAAACTTTCACCTCATGATAGTCCACTGAATTAAGGTTAACTTTAGCTGATGCTGTAAAATAACCAGCAGGTTCCACTGGCCTCTTCGATTGGCTGACTCTGGTGGCTCGGGTCTTAGAATGTTGATATTTCCCGACGCCTTTGAACGCAGCATCAGTGGTGCGGTCCAGCGGGTTGTGGTTGGTTCAGCTCGGGACAGCGGCTCACCGTCACGTCACTTTCACGCTGACATCAAACTTTTTGATGAAAAGTGTTGTTTGTCGCGAAAGAAATACACATTTAATGTTTGAAAATGTCCGAAGACTCGTGGGCGCTGGCTGTCGATGTTCAAGAGGCTACAACTCCATCACTACAGGTAAGTTTTACAGGTGACCAACTGCTCCAAAAGTAACACCAAACAGCGGCTAACCAACCTGCTCATCGGTCGGTAGCAGGCTAGCTTAATCTGCTTGCCTCGCAACTTTGCTTACACACGCACTTTGTTGCATAATTTCTTTTCTTTTTTTCTTTTTTTTTTTTAGCTAATAATGTGATAAACTGTATTTTCTCTAACTAGTTTGACTTCTCCAAGAAAGTGGATCGAGTGCGTGGTCCGCGTAACATGAGAGGAGACATAAACGGTAACTTAGTTAATAGTGTTTTTAAATCTCTAACTAATTTTTATCGCTGACTAATGGTGGCATTTGACGCGGGTTGGGG
>NW_019525347.1:210202-230100 GCF_002814215.2 Seriola lalandi dorsalis
GGGGTGGGGGGGGGTGTCTCCACCTGTGCAGGCAATATTGTGCCGGAGAAGAGTGAAAATGGAGGCTGGCGAAGAGACGCGGACAAAGTGGACCTGGCCGAACAGTCCCTGTTGAATAAGCTGATCCGCCGCTCTCTGGTGCGGAACCGGAACCAGGTGGAGGTCCTGCAGAGGGACCCCACCTCTCCTCTCTACTCCGTGAAGACCTTCGAGGAGCTGAGACTGTGAGTCTGCAGGGGGGAAAAGCTTTTTTGATAAATGACCCTGGGTCTCAAACAGATGCGCACTAACACTCAGTTGACAGATAATCTGGTGCACCGAGGTAAAACTAATACTACAGAGGCCCTGCAATAAAATAATGAAGGTTGTAATATTTAAATTTTATTGAAATTGTTTTTAGAGACTTGTTGATTCAAGTGTAGGTGTGGTGGTGTTTAACTGTATTGCATTATACAGAGAGGTGTGTTATGTTGTTTAGCCTACCCTCTTAATGTATATGAGCCTACCCTCATATAAATGAGGTGGACAATAAAAATCCAAACACTTGTTCATATAATACAATACAATTCAACAGCACCACAATCTGCAGCCTCCAAAATGACCATAAAACTGAATTAGCACCTCTCTAAACTAAATTGAACACCAACCAAACAGCATAACCTTCATGAAGGTAGGATTTGTTGCAGAGCTATTGTATTAGACTGCATTAGTTTTAATTAGATCTATCAAATAAACTCCAAACTCCAGGTGTAGCCAAAAGTTTGGACAACCCTGGGCAAATTAAGTATTTTATTTTATTTTTTTTTAACTGAAAAGAAGACAATGCAGTTCCTGCAATAAACAGTACGATAAACCCATGGGGATATGATTTAACAATCCAGGGTGAGGTAAGGAATAAGATATTCACTGTGCTCCTTAGCAATTTAACTCATCGTTCCGCATTTTAATCATGAGGAAATTACAGGATATGGTCTGTAATAGACAAAGGTTAGACAAGGACAAAACCAAGAGAAAATACCAGATAATGGTAAAAGCCTCCCCAAAGTGATGCAAGGGGCACACAAATATTAAACACATTTTGTTGTCATTCAGTGTGACTTACACTTACCGTGTACATCATGTCAGATGTCCATCGAGATTACACTTCCATAAATCCACTTAGAAATCATTAAAAAAAAATTTGCCTCAGAACTTGCTTATTTTAAGTTTTCTTAAACCACAAAGTGTTTGGAAACTGTACTGACTTAGTAGGGTGACCAAACTTTTGCACATGCCACAATTACAGTTGGAAAAAAGTCAATTATGGTTAAATTTTTTTCTATTTTTGAAGTTAATTAAATAAAAAAGTAACAGTTCATTAACATGAAAAGCTCATTTTCACTGTCTGTTTGCTGCAGAGGTTTTACTTCTCTTCACTTGTAAAATCAACAAAATGTGTAATTTGCCCAAACTTTGCATACAACTGAATGTCTTTTTTTTTTTTTTCCACTATTCCTGTTGTTGTGACTCGATGTTCAATAGCAAACCTGAGCTGTTGAAGGGTGTGTACAACATGGGTTTCAACAGACCATCCAGAATCCAGGAGAATGCTTTGCCCATGATGCTGGCGCAACCGTGAGTTCATTTCCACTCCTCTAAATTACTGCTGAGATAAGTAATCAATTCATCTCTGAATCAACGGACAGAAGATTAATCGTCAATAATTTTGGTTGTTGAGTAAGATTATACATTCAGGGAAAACACATACTATTTTCTAGTTCAAGCTTCTCAAATCTAATGATTTGTTGCACGTCTGTCTTTTATGTCATCAAACACCTCTAACAGAAATTTTGTAAATTAATAATTAAGTTACTATAAAATCAATTGATTGAAAAAATATTGCACATATTAATTGATGATGATAAATCATTTTTGACTATTCATTTTCTTTGAGACATTTTTGGCCTGAATGCACTTACTGAGTTTGGGGTTCCAGCTCATTCTTATTTTCATTATAGCTGCAATGATTAGTCGATTAATCAGTCAACAGAAAAATGATTGACAACTATTTTGATCAACTTGTTGCTGCTGGCTCTAAAATGGACTGCAACTATTGTCCTTTTAATTTGGTGCCAACAACTTGTGAAAATCTTTTTAACATTCCTCACATCATGTTTTTCTATGATTTATTCATCACTGTGTGTTCTGTGGTTGTAGACCTCAGAATCTGATCGCCCAGTCACAGTCTGGCACGGGCAAAACTGCTGCTTTTTCTCTGGCCATGCTCAGCCATGTAAACCCAGCCAATAAGTGGACTCAGGTAAGCATATAACATGTAATCTCCACAGCCAGCTGAAGACCCTAAAATGCACTAACCATTAAAAACTGTTTGCTTCTTTCAGTGCCTTTGCATCTCACCAACATATGAGCTCGCTCTGCAGATTGGTCAAGTGATCGAGCAAATGGGGAAATTTTGTCCAGATGTGAAGCTGGCGTACGCCATACGAGGCAACAGAAGTAAGAACGTGACCATAGTTGTAATGGAATAAAAATTAGGGGCAAAATGGTATTTCAAGTCATTAGGTAGCCAGTGTTGGTTTAATATCACTGCATGAATTTGTCATTTCTGTTCAGTGGAGCGAGGCATCAAGTTGCAGGACCAGATTGTCATTGGGACACCAGGCACAGTCCTCGACTGGTGCACCAAGTACAAGCTCATCGACCCCAAGAAGATCACTATGTTTGTGTTGGACGAGGCTGATGTGATGATCGCCACGCAGGGTCATCGGGACCAGAGCATTCGTATCCACAGGTGAGCTCCTTGTAGAGAAACCTACAAGTGTGGATTGATATTAATAAAAGATGAGTTTTCTGTCACGTTCAAGCTTCTCTAGTCATAATATTTTTCCCATTCTCTTGTTACCACTGCAGACAGCTGACGAAGGACTGTCAGATGCTCCTTTTCTCTGCAACCTTTGAGGACTCTGTGTGGAGGTTTGCAGAGCAGGTGGTTCCCGACCCGAACATCATCAGGCTGAAGCGCGAAGAGGAGACACTGGACACCATCAAGCAGTTCTATGTTCTCTGCAAGGAGAAGGAAGACAAGTTCACAGCACTCTGCAATCTGTACGGAAGCCTTACCATCGCACAGGCCATGATCTTCTGCCATGTAAGTCCCCTTCCATTACAGAAACTCACTGTTGCTCAACATGCAGTCTGTGTATGGATACATTAAGTGCCCATTATAATTTAATAAATTATGTCTTGTTTTCTCCAATCCAACGCAAAATGAAAAGTAATCAGTTTAAAATTATATAAACCATCAACAAGTTGCATATTCCCATATTTTGTGAAGCAGGAATTTTTGGCATTTTTGCATTAAAAATTGACCAAAACAGTTATTATTAAAAGCATAACACATCCGCATATAGCTTTTAGCCCAAATCACCTCTGTGCTGAGGTACAGCCTCATAGAGCTGTTTAGTTTGCTTTTCTTATGGATGAGGTCACGCTATTTAGATTGCTTTTACACATTGGGGAGGTCTGACCTGGCATTAACGTGTCTTTTTCCTTCTCCATACAGAGTCTAAACAAGGTCTTGAATTTTGGTAAATTGACGGATGTGTTTTAATCAGTGATACATTCTGCGTATTGTACAATCAGAGAACCACATCTGAGCAGAAATCACACCAGAAAGACGTTGTCACTTAAAGATTTGCTATTATGCTGTGATAAAAATGTAACTTCCTAAGTTTATCACATAAGAAGTTGCCTGGCCATGTGGGTTTCAGCCAATTTGCAAGAAAAGAGTCATAGTGGACATGGTCAGATCTCTCGAATACATCCCTCTGTGCTCTTGGTACATTCTGGATGTAGTATGAGCTTTTCAGTCTAGCTGATGCTTTTTTTTTTTTTCCTCAGACTCGTAAAATGGCTGCTTGGCTGACTGCACACCTGACCAAAGAGGGCCACCAGGTGGCGTTGCTGAGTGGAGAAATGACGGTGGAGCAGAGAGCCGCTGTCATCGAACGCTTCAGGAATGGCAAAGAGAAGGTGCTTGTGACCACAAATGTGTGCTCCAGAGGTGAGAGAGATGAAGACTGACGAGCCAGATTAAAAAAATGAAACCTTCATCTTTATGTTGATGAGTATCAATATCTCAAACCCATTTGTGACCATTTTACAGGTATTGATGTTGAGCAGGTGTCACTTGTGGTCAACTTTGACCTCCCAGTGGACATGGACGGGAATGCCGACAATGAGACATACCTGCACCGTATTGGCCGCACAGGACGCTTCGGCAGAAGAGGATTTGCTGTCAATATGGTCGACAGCAAACACAGCATGGATATTATCAACCAAATTGAGATGCATTTCAGTATGTTCCTGTTTCTTTCGCCTTGATCATGTCAAACAGCAAATATAAAGGTGCTAACTTTCTTGCCTCTGCTTTTCTCCCACAGACAGAAGAATCACAAAACTTGACACGAGCAATCTTGAAGAAATGGAAAGCCTGATGAGCTGAATGGTTTGCTCCGTGCACTACCCAACACTGAGGCAGTTAGACGTGTTACCTCAAATGTGACTTGAGTTCTTTCAAGGGTTTATTGTTTGCATTTTATTGTTTACAGGAGAGAGAGATGCATGCTAATGTTGATTATGCAAAACTAGTGTGCCAAAGTTTTCACTTGGATTTCTTTTGATATGTCCGACTTTGATCACAAGTCACCTTAAGCCTTTAAGCTGTGTCTCCCAGAGACTTTAAACTAACCACTAGCTGTTAAAACAGTGTTTAAGAATGGTGGAGATAATACTATCGTTGATGGTTTGCTGTGCTGTGTTTTTTGATTTGAAGTGTATTATTAATGTAGATTGGGATATAAGAATGTGTCTCATCTATAGATTTTTGCATGGTTTGATCAAGGCTGAGTTCAGATAAAATATCCTTGGGTGACTTGAAGCATTTTAAGGTTTAAAATGCCTGTTTCAGTCTAGTGGTAGAGTGGTTGTTACTTCAACTTAATTTGGTTGTAATATCAGTTTTGTGTGGATGAAAATAAATAAATATACTGTCACATGTTAAACCTGTTCAGACAGTTTATTACTGTTGAAGTGCTGTTGTATGACAGAGGACAGGCACCTTATCAAGTAACACCATTACATGGGGTGTATCTAAAATAATGAATCAGAAGCAGTTTATTAAACAATAAAAAAAAAAATATTTCTTCAGAAAATTTACAATATGTTCAAAAGATTAGAAACCTGTAACTTCGTAATTCTTTGTGCACTTTGATTGTTTTAATACATTTTCCAGAGTGAGGAGTCGTTAAGTTTATGATGAAGGATGTGATTAGTTTTTCACACAGATCATTTTGTCACTCCATTCAGTGGAAAAAATGTAAAAAGAAATACCTGCTCAGAGTGAGAGGCATTTGAAACTGGCCTTTTTGACAGCAGCCATTTTGACTCCTTTATAGACGGGAAAACTAGTTAAATATTAACATTGTCTTCTGTCTTGAATTCATTAGTTTTAATTGTGTTTTTCCCACTGGGACCTTTCAGAACGTGAAAAACACTATTTTTCTATTCGGTGCTAGCAACAGATTCATTCTTTTCCTTTTTGAACTGCATGATTCCTCTTATCCGGAGTAATAACTCGACATGTAGAGAAGAAGTTTGTTAAGAAGGAGGGTATAGTTCAGAACTTTATGTATTCATGTTTACACACATTGAAAGCAGGGCTGTGGTTGTAATATAAAAGTAAAGTGTGATCATTTCTCATATTAATCTAGTGCATCCTAGTTAAAGACTTTATTTGGCATATAAGAACATCAACCATGACAAACAGATGTGGAAAATGGCAGCAAATAAACTTAAGGAAACCCTGTCGTCGTCAGCTGTCAACTGCAACCATCACACAGTGAGACCAGGTTCTCTTCTCTACATCGATACCTGAAAGCAGATCCCAGTAATGAATTTGGTATTTTCCTGCTATTGTGATTAAGATAATGTGAGGAAACAGAACATAAATGTCCTCATAGGCCAGCTGTGGTTACATCCAGGCATACAGTATACATTTTCATGAAATTGAAACTGAAGTTGCTTCAGCCAATAAAAGTTATAGTTGTGTTAGAGCTGTGTATTGTTAAAAATCCCCTCCAGACATACATGGACAGTCAAATATGTTTTCTCCACAAAAAAGTTCAATTAACTTTCAATGACTCCCTTATTGAAAAATTCTGAATTTCTGAATACCATATTTTTAGTTTAGAAAAGTTTAACCACTGGACACAGGATGCCTGCTGCTTAAAAGAAAAGTTAATTCTTAGTTTCCACACTTCACACTTCTGTGAATTGCATATTGGACCAGGATTGGCTCCACAGATCATGCTTGTATTTAAACATCTTAAACTTATGATTTAAGGTGAGCACAGAGAAACATCAAACATCCAAATAACAATGGAGGGGGGCTTTAAATTCCACCACAGAGGCAAATGTCAACTGCAAAAGAGAACCTCGAAATGATTTCATTTCAGTCGTGCTCCACCACACAGCCGTCATTCTGAGAAATGCACAGCACTGATCTGTTCAAGATGCCACACTGGGCCAAAGTCATATCCATGTCTGTGAAGCTCCTCCGTGGCACATCCATAGTCTCAATGGAGGCCTCTCCGTACCTGGCTCCATACCTGGCCTCTGCACTGGCTCTCACCATCAGCAGAGTGTCTGTAGGCTCAAAGTGCTGCTGGAACCTCCTGCCACACGGTGCTCTGATGGCCAACAGCAAACTGCCACAGGCACCAGCTGCTGTGGTCGTTACTGGTCCTGGGTCTAGTGGCATTGGCCAGGTCCTGAATGGTCCATCAGCCCTGGTGTCCCCTTCAGAGGTGCTGGTCTGTGCTGTGGGGAGATCCGGCTCCTGCTGCAGGATTGCACCATCAGACAGGGTGAGCTTGGACATGTCTTTGTCCAGGCTTCTCCCTGGACTCACCTCTGACCGCCTCCTCTCTATGGATGGCAGGACTTTGTACTTGTTCAAGGACTGTGGTGGATGCAGCATGTGCAGAACTTCATCCTGGCTCAGATGGCTGGTCTGCCACATGATGGGCTGGGACTGGGAGCGGAGGTTTCTGTCCGGCCTGCTGTGTGCAGGAGACTCCGGAGACACAGGTGTCCTCTGGATGCTGTCTGTGTTGTTGACAGCAGGCCTGCTTCGTCCTTTGGAGGACTTTGGTCTTGTTAGATGCATTGAAGACCAGCTGTTTAGTGTCTGTCTTGCATAAGAGTTTCCGATGGCCTGTCGGTGAAGGTTTCCAGTTGTTTCCTGGCTTCAGTCCTTCGCGAAAAGAGTAAAGAAAGTCATATCTGAGTTAATATGTGTCTCCATTTTCCTTGGGAACAAGCATGGACGACGCTGTTCAGTCAGTTTTAGAAACTGTCGTAACACTTACGAGTATATTACTGCAGCTTCACTACACGTTAAAACGTTAAAATGCCATTTGTGCGCATTACTTTTCCGTCGCTTTCCACCCACTTTCCCAGTTTCAGTCTCTCTTCAGCGTCACCGGTTGCCATGAAAGTCCGGTTGCCATGACGACGACTTGTGAATTTAAAGGCAGGGAGCCCCCTGGTGTTGGAAGAACGCAACTGTAGTTAAACTCAAACTGCACTAATGCAAACAAAACAGTGCCTAAGGTTTATGTACAGTCCTGTATATTATATATTCTTTATCATAAGTATTGTTGCATTAAGTGTATATCATTTTAGTGTTGCAGGTGTGTAGCTCCCCTCTGTATGTGTTTATGTTTAGCTCATATAACATAATACAACATAAATAATGTCCTTATTTGGTGTGATAGCAGTGCTTCATGGTCATTTACATATTAAAAAATAATCAAATGTGCAGCTTAGCTAATGGCAAATAAAGGGATGGGTTAGGTACCACTTGGGCTTAAATAAGATCAGAAGAAAGGACAAATATTAAAGAGGGAAAAATATTGATTTTGTAATTATTATTTGTGTACATACATCTGTCTCTAGGTTAAAATATCCAAAAGTTAGGTGCTGTGGACTGATAATCAAAGTAGGATTCAGGGACCACAATACTCAACACCATTAGCATAGAATTATAAAAACATGACACATTCAAGGTTAACTTTTCTCCTCATTTACTTTAGACAACAGGTAACAAAACTCTTCTCTGGCAAAAGGCCAGTGGAGGTAACGTGTTGATGAATAATCAATAATCAAACAAATCTAACACAAATTCACAACATTCAACAACCAAGTGGAAAATGTTTATTAGGCTAAAATGTGGAAGAGTTCTGTTGGAATCCAGAGTAATATATATATATAATAATATAATATAATATACAGTACAGTCCATTCTTAAAAAAAAACAATACACCATTAACTTAAAAAAATAATAATCAATTAAACCTTGAACATTAGCTATAAACTGAGTATATTTTATCTTAAATGAAAAATTGCACTGAGATCATATACAGTGGGAACAACTCTGAGTCCACTGATAAGAACTTTTGTTTCAAAATTTACCAGAAATGTTTCTAAAGCAAGATTCGATTTTTCCTGTTATAATTTGGTTTATTTAGAAAAAGCAATGGTTCTGTGTTTCAGCACCTATGTTTCATAATGTTAGAGTTTGCTTCATTTTTGTTTAAACTATTTTGGAATTGGCACATTTAGACTATATTTGTCATTAGAGAAGTTGTTTTACAAACGGTTACTCTTCTGTTTAAGTTGCAGTTCGCTGATAGAATTTTCTCTGTGTTTTAAATTCAAGACCATGGTGAATTGTTCAATATCTGACATCATCATCCAATATCATTTAGTATTAGATGGGAGCAATTCCCCTGTGAAACAGGAGCATAAGTGTGTAAATATTTGAAAGAATGCACTCCATGAATCCTGAATGAATGGACCTATTATTACATTATTTCTTACAAGCATTGGTATCAGATCTAAATAGGGCTGCAACTAACAATCATTTTCATTATTAACTAATTGGCTGATTATCAAATCGGTAAAAAACTCAAAACTGAAATGATTCACTACCATGGAAAACCAAGAATAGCAGTAAATTCCTTACATTTGAGAACCTGAAAAGCAGCTTGAGAAAATTACTTCTGCCCGAAATAAGACGTATCAACTTAGTCTCATTTCTTTGGATAAATAATGAAAACAAGCAGCTGTTAGCAGTGAGCAAAGACTTCTGAGTCCCACTGTAGTTCTCTTCACCTATATCAATTCAATATAAATGGATCTAAATGATTATTCTGAGGCACATGATAAACAGTAAAGACAAACATGCAATATTATGATTTACAGTAGTTTTATATTAAAAACTGGGAATGCAGTAGGTACAGACTAATGTCAGTGAAATTATGATTGATTATTTGTGCCCAATATTGTCCAGATAATACACAACCCATAAATCACCAAACAGGAGTAGCAGCCAGCTTAACAGCCTGTCATCAGGGACACATAGATATTCCATCATGTAATGTATGGATAGGGAAATAATTGCCCCTCTTGCTCTCTATGGTAAATCAAGCAGGTTATGTTGAGAGTAAAGTTCCTCTGTGATCTGGTACACCTCAGAGATTAGAGGCAGAGCTTCTCCCAGCATGGCCACCACCTGCTCCGGGGGGCCCACATTCATCACTTCCAAGAAAGCCTGACGCCCAGGGAGCATGCAGAACGCCATGCCCGCAGCCTTACGGACCACCCAAGGGTGATGCTGGGCGAGGGACTCGTTGTAGGCATCTGCACACATGACAGATGTCTTGCTGTCCTCTGTGCTGGTGCGGAGGCGCTCCAGGAAAAGCTCCAGCCACCTCAGCGCACGGTGGAGCCTGAGCAGAGTACGGCAGCCTGACTCTGGATGGCCGCCTCTCTTGGTCAGGTCCACGAGTTCATTGTCCAGCTCGTATTTTACCATAGACTGGACGGTGACGTACTGAGACCCGTTCTCGCCGTTTAAGTGGCTGACCAGGACCTGGATCTTGTTGACAGCATCTTTAGAAATGAAGCCAAAGACGCTCCCTAAGCTGTTCAGAAACCTATTAAAGAGATACACAAGAACAGTCTGTTAACACCTCTATAACATTTACCAGTCTGTTACAGTTGAGTCAAGGCTGGATTACCAACTGGGGGCAACTGCTGAGGGACCCCAGACCCACAGGGGCACCAGAAGCCCATTTTTGTCTTCATAATTTGATGAATCACTAATCTATTAGAAATTTGCACCACTGAAGTATAACTCCCCCCTCTGTCTCGGGGCCTGTAGTAAGAACACAATCAAGCACTTGTTTATTTTTTTATGTGTCATGTACATGTGTGCATAATATATATGTGTGCATATTGTAGGCCAATGTACTTTGTATGCAGCACAAATCTTATCTTACTCAACTTTTTCAATGCAGCTCTAAAGTACAGGTTGGTTTCTAAAGTCTCGTGCACACTGGGGGGGTCAGTAGGGGGCCAAATAGCAAGTTTTTGCCCCGGAGTCCCATGAGAGGTTAATCCAGCTATGAGCTGGGTGTAGCATGTACAGTATAGTCATGTGGTCAATGCATATAAAATACAATGAGATCACACAGGACACATAAATACACATCCCAAAAGATCACTTACTTTACAAGCCCACGCCACCCAGCGACATAGTGTTGGAGGTAGACTTCTTTATTTTCTGACAGACACAGCTTGAAAGTGTCGAGCACCTCCTGTAAACTGAATTTCTGCTCTACTGATCCCTCAGAATCAGCCATGGTTTCTCTATGAGGAAATACTGTCGTAAAACAGACAACAGATGAATGAGAAGATGAATGTGTCGGCCACCAACAAAACCAGCTGTCGCTACGGATGTAAGTTCAGATGTAAACAACCAAAGACCGAACACATTACGTGCAAGAAAACTTAAAAGTGAAAGGAAAACTCTGCATTTCCCTCCGTCTACGAGAAACGACAGGTCGGTACTGTTTTAATCCTCTTCTACTGCGCAAACTCCAGCCGGGAATCACCGGAAATTGGCACACTTTCCCTTCAAAATAAAAGGCGCTGAAGTTGGCTGTTAAAGCCAGATGCAAGAAGCAGTTGGGATGGTTGAGAAAATTATCAATGTCATGGGGATTTATATATTCAGAAGGGCAGAAAGTAAAATGGCAAAAGAAAGGTACAGTTCCACGGTCATGGTGCCTTATCCAGTGACTCCGACGTGATTATTTCATCCTTAGATTTTTGTATTCAAGAGAAAATAAAAAGAGATAAAGAAAAAGCAAATTGGGTACATATAGCCAATGAAAGACTGATAACAACTTTTAAAACATGTATTACAACATATACAGATGATCAAATGAGCTTAAGAATGGAAACACTGGATTTGCATTTATTGTCCCACAACACCAGGTCATTTATATACAGCGTGTAAAGAGTCTTTATATACAGTCATTGTATTCTATCAAGACTGAGATTAGAAAACACAGGATTAAATAAAACAAGGCAGTTAATGGAGAAACATCCACAAATATAAAACACATAGAGAAGAAGAAATTTAAGAATTGTGGGGTGGGAGTATTGAATTATAATAATGTATTTAGCATTTAGGAGGGAAACTGGGTTAATAAAGAAAAGCTAGTGTTTTTTTTTGTTTTGTTTTTTTTAACCAGACCAAATGTAAGTCGGGAACTCTTGGCTCACACTCCAATACACTAGGTGGCGGTAATGCGCCTTAAACGCCAAGTGCGCCATTAATCAAACAGAAGAAGAAGAAGAAGAGGAACATGCTAACCGGAAGTATTACGATCAATAGCGGTTTGCTTGACACCTCAAACGCCTCATATGTATAATACAAGTGTGTCCAACTTCGAAAACATTTCTACAAAGATAAAGGCTTGGGTTATCTAGGTTTTTACCTGCTATGTACAAGAAGCGGCTGCACTGAGGAGAAAACATGCCTGAAATAAAAGTAACGCCACTCGGTGAGTAATGTTACAGTGGCTAGTTAGCACCTGCTGAGCAAGTTCCGTCAACATCTTTTACTTTAGCTAGATAACTTAAACGCTAGATAACCCTGCTTTTAACAAAGTATTGAGTTATGTATTTTCTGCTGTGTCGGTCCTTAAAACAGCTTGTAAGTTTGAGCCTTTACTGATGAGCTGCAGTGGCTAAATGAGGGGATTTATATATGCGTGTGTATTTTTTAAGGTGTCTCATAGTTTGACTTTCCCTCTTTAAGGTGCTGGACAGGATGTCGGCCGCAGCTGTATCCTCGTTTCTATTGGAGGCAAGAACATTATGCTAGACTGTGGGATGCACATGGGATACAACGATGATGTAAGTAAAGTAGCTTTACTTTACAAGGGAGGAATGACAACTGTGTAAGATGGAGAGTTTTTGCTCTGAAAACAGCCCAAATTCTTTGTGCCATCATGATATGATTGCATTATAAACTTTCTGCAGATCTGTCAGCTGCACATTCATGCTGCCAATGTCCTGTTCTATCCCATCCCAAATGTGTCCTATTGGGTTCAGATCTGGTGGCTGGGGAGGACACTGAAGTACACTGAACTCATTCTCATGTTCATGAAACCAACTTTCATGAGTTGCCAGGATTTAACCATTAGGAGATGGATAAATTGTGGTAATAAAAGGGATGCACATAGTAAACAACAATATTCAGATAGGCTGTGGCATTCAAACAAAGAGCTCAGAGTATGCCAAGAAAACTTTCCCCACACAATTACACCACCACCATCATCATCCTGGACTGTTGACATGACAAGACAGGCTGGGTCCATGGATTCACAATCCTTGTTTCTGTATTCCTGGCTGCCCCAGATCATACAGCTGTGCCTTTGAGACATTACAGACTGACAATATCAATCATTAATCAAATTGTATAAAAACCCACATCTTTTTTTCCATTTCCTTCAATAAAAAGTTTTTACACCTGTTTTTTAAAACCAGCAATTTCATCACCAGGGTGGTTGCAGTAATTCAGGCTTGTCGTCGCTCAGTCAGACTTACTAATTATCACATTGAAATTACAGTTTGTTATTATTGAATCATTATTTTTTTTAGGCCAAAGTACAAACATTCCCCAGTTATAGCTTTTTAATGTGAGGATGTGCTGCTTCATGTCATTGTAAATATACAGTATATCTTTGGGTTTATCTTGGACTTGGAAATTGTGATTGATGAAATAATGATGATTTTACTTTCATTTTGCTACTGTTTTTGAAAACATTTGAGTTTCAAATGTTTTGGACCTTGTGTAGAAGATATTTTACAGTATGATCCCAATTGAACTGAATCAAAATCTGTATTGTCATTCCAGAGACGTTTCCCAGACTTTTCTTACATAACCCAGAATGGACGCCTGACAGACTTTTTGGACTGTGTAATCATCAGGTTTGTTGTCTGTATAGTTACACTATAATGTACCATATCTATTTCAGTCATATTTATATATATATATAAAAAAAATGGCTACACCTGTTGCTTTCTTAGCCATTTCCACTTGGATCACTGTGGCGCTCTGCCCTTCATGAGTGAGATGGTGGGCTACGATGGACCCATCTACATGACCCATCCTACCAAGGCTATCTGCCCCATTTTACTGGAGGACTTCCGGAAGATCACAGTCGACAAAAAAGGAGAAACTAACTTCTTCACCTCGCAGATGATCAAGGACTGCATGAAAAAAGTGATACCTTTGAACCTCCACCAAACTGTCCAGGTGCAGCGCTCGTATAATTTTAGATGTATTTGTTAATAATTTCTGCACCAGCTGCTCGTCTCTTTTGATGGGAAATCAAGCTGTTTTTTTGTTGTGCTGCTGGCAGGTGGATGATGAGTTGGAGATCAAGGCGTACTATGCAGGCCATGTCCTGGGAGCTGCCATGGTGCAAATCAAAGTGGGATCAGAGTCTGTGGTCTATACCGTGAGTGAAAACAAGTCTGTGTGCATCATGTCAGTGAATGTGACAACAACAACCTCAGAGTAATGTCTTTTCATTTCTTAGGGAGACTATAACATGACGCCTGACAGGCATTTAGGGTAAGTGACATTTACTTTTATGTATCGAATATCTGCTGAGGTGTAAGCCTGTGACATACTAAAGTCTTTTTATCCTGTAGTGCTGCATGGATCGATAAGTGCCGTCCAGATATCCTCATCTCAGAGTCTACATATGCCACCACCATCCGTGACTCAAAGAGATGCAGAGAGAGGGACTTTTTGAAGAAAGTGCATGAAAGCATAGAAAGAGGAGGAAAGGTGAGTACTGTATATTTGGATGGTTTTCGTTTTCTTTTCTTTTTATATAATGTTGTGGAGAGAAAATTTAGGTTTTGCTAATTAAAGGCTCTTATTTTCTTATTGTCCTTTCAGGTTCTGATCCCTGTGTTTGCTCTTGGAAGAGCACAAGAGCTCTGCATCCTGCTGGAAACATTTTGGTAGGGTTGTTCTTATTTAAATTTTAAAATAAATACCACAAAGAAAATTCACAGAAGTTTTTTTATACACTTTCGTAAATATCCACTATAGGTTTTGTGAATGTGACCAAGCCTCTGTCAAAGAAAGAAATTGGAGAGCAAGGACAGTGATGTGTGCGGAGATAATCACAGTCTGCTTGCTGCCTGAATGATATCAGATAAAAGCCTTTTTTTTTTGGTTCGTAATTGTTAAATTGAATAAAAAGTCCTTTCAATCCGGAGTAATTGCACATGATTACAATACACAAAGGTCATACATTGTCAAGATGAAAAATAGCTGTGCCCTAAAATATCCGTATTCATTTTGTTAAGCTTGTTAGAATAATGGTGGTATGTGAACTTTTTCATTGGACAGACACTCTAATTACCTCCTCTCATCACACAGGGAGAGGATGAACCTAAAGGCCCCCATCTACTTCTCCACCGGGCTGACAGAGAAAGCTAATCATTATTACAAGCTTTTCATAACATGGACTAACCAAAAGATTCGAAAAACCTTTGTACAGAGAAACATGTTTGAATTTAAGCACATCAAGGCTTTTGATCGCTCCTACGCGGATAATCCTGGACCTATGGTGAGTTTTGCTCTTCCTCCAAAGTGTGCAAATATTTAAAAAGTTTCTAATTTAAAAATTGTAATTGCAGTGCACTACAACAACAACATGTCCATTTTCAGGTGGTGTTTGCCACACCAGGTATGCTGCATGCTGGTCAGTCTTTGCAAATCTTCAAGAAATGGGCCGGCAACGAGAAGAACATGGTGAGTGTCATGAGGAATTGTGAGGTCTTTTGGAAAATAACAATACTTCATAATATACAGCTAATTCTTATTTTCTTAGGTTATCATGCCTGGGTATTGTGTACAAGGAACAATCGGTCATAAGATCTTAAATGGGCAGAGGAAACTGGAGATGGAAGGGAGAGCGACAGTAAGATTGTTTTTTTGTAATTTGTAAATACAGCTTTTAATTTCCGCTGCATCCATGTGAGTCTTGGGCTCACACTGTATTTTATGACTTAAATAAAAAGTGTGTGTGTGTGTGTTGGAGAGTGCAAAAGTCTCTCTACTTCTCTTCTATTACTTCTGCTTGACTCTGGGGTTTGGAGTTTCATTTCTACCTACATGTTTGTACTTGTAGATATCAAAAACGGCCAAGCAGAGCCGAATACAGCATCATGTTACGCGCCCTTTATGTGGTTTGTGACAAAAATACGTCCAACAAGTCATCACAGTAAACATCCTAACTCTTTGTTGTCTCTAACCAAAGACAACAAAATCTGCCCAACATCAATTTTCTCATCTAGAGCCAATAAGAGTACTTTATAAAAATGAAATTGTCAATGTGATCCATGTTAAAAAAAACAAAACTGACTTTTATTCTTTCTGTGATTGTTACAGTTGGATGTGAAGCTACAGGTGGAGTACATGTCCTTCAGTGCCCATGCAGATGCTAAAGGCATTATGCAGCTCATTCGGATGGCAGAGCCTCGCAACATGCTGCTGGTACACGGGGAGGCTGTGAAAATGGAGTTCCTCAAGGGCAAGATTGAACAGGAGTTCAGTAAGTGTATCTCCATCTGTTTTGTGCTCTACATATCAAAAACGCTAGGCTCAATAAAAGCAAATTGGTACTGGTACGGTATGCTTACAGTAGGAAGAGAGGGAGTTTTCATTCTTGTTAATGTGTGTATTTTTGAATGGCAGGCATAGACTGTTACATGCCAGCCAATGGAGAGACAGCAACTGTGACAACAAACCCCAGTGTGCCTGTGGATATCTCACTCAACCTGCTGAAGAGGGAGATGGCTCTCGGAGGTAAGTTTTTATGATAGTTCAGAAACCAGAAACCACAAGGTTTCAGTTCCACAATTGTTTTTGTTTGGCTTGACATTGTGAAGCGGGTTTTACACAGCTGGTGATCCGGCCCCCGTGTCACTTGAATATCATGACCCAAATTGGTTGTCATAATGACTAATGTAGACTCTAAACCCCAGAGAAGATGAGGAGTCACGTTTATCCAAACAGTACAACAAAGGTTTTCTATACTTACTCCAGACTAAAGTGGCTGCTGAGTATAAAGAAAAACCGTCTTATGGTTGTAGTTGTTGAATTATTAGTGATGAAAATCTGCCTCGCTTTCTTTGGAGCTATGAGTTGCACACCACATACAGCTGTTTTAGCAAGACTTCAAATTGTTGTTTATCATTTTCTGTAATTATTTGCTTGTTTATTTATATATTAAACCACTCTCATGTTGAAGGTCCTTTGCCTGATCCCAAAAAACCTCGCACCATGCATGGAACCCTGATCATGAAAGAAAACGTGAGTTCTGTGTTATCACAAACTTTTAACTACATATCAGTCCAGTAAGTGTGTTGCTCCTTTTTTTTTTTTTTTTTAAATACTTCTGTGACCTTTTAATAGATGACCTATAGTCTAGTGGGATTTCCTTGAGTTGTCATGAATGACACATGCTGATTTCCCCTCTTGTCGTCTTTCTCCTGAGCGCAGAGCCTGAAGCTGGTGTCGTCGGAGCAGGCCCTGAAGGAGCTGGGCCTCAATGAACACCAGTTACGCTTCACCTGCCGCGTGCAGCTCCAGGACCCGCACAGCGACGCCGACACACTCCACAGGATCTACACACACCTTAAAAGGTGAGAGTATAACCGCAGGGAGAGGAGGGGTCACTGGGCCTCCTGCATCTTACAACTCATCTGTAATATTTTGCATTTCACCTACATCATTCACTTTATCTACCTTCCTCCTGTAAACCACACCAGCATTTTCATGTTTGCACATCTACCCAGGAAATATGTTGTTTCCTCTCATTTCTTCAAGTGTATTTGTGATATACTTGAACATATACAACATGTCATTTCTGTTGCCCGAGAACTGCGATTTTTACGCTTTTCTCCTGTATTGTTTCATATCTACTGCATTTTGTGACATGTAATATTATATCTATTATAACTGATGGCTTTTGCATTTCTTTGCTGCAGCGTGTTAAAAGGTTACACTATCCAGCACCTCCCTGACAGCACCGTCATGGTGGAGTCTATTGTCATCAAAGTCTCCTCCTCCGCTGAGGACACCAACACCAAGGTCCTGCTGCTCTCCTGGAGTTATCAGGTAAAATGTTTGCATTGTCTTTGCTTCACTGAGTTTGTTTTACTGTAGCTGTACTGTCTTTTAAATGCAAAACTGTTTAGAGTTCAGTTTAAGGCAGATCTTTACTTTCCCACAAGTGGAAAATATTTTTCCTTCAAGGCAGCATAAAAACAAACACATTAAAAACAATGATACTTTACATTTCAAATCTGAATAAAATGTCTATCCACCCAATCTTGTGCACATTTTCAATTTGCACAAAAAATCTGTAATCCTAAAAAGGGAGTGGAAATGCTAGAGCTAAAAATATCTCAATGTTTTTTACACTTGAGGTGGAAAAGTCGGTGTATTGATTAAAATCAACATGTGAGAGTGCAGCAGAAAAAGACTGATAAGCAGATAAGTCATGAAGCATGTGACTTTATTTGTCGCTCAAGCTTCGTCTACTGAAGAGACTAAAACTGGCAGCAGACAAAAACATCAGATTAGTGTGGGGACTGTTTACCTTCCTCAAATTAAAATACAATTATTGACTGCATTCGTATTCTAAGGACCCCATGCTGGGCCCCAAGTTAACAAGATAATAGAAAATATCACACAGCAATTTCCTGGTAATGTCCAGCCCAGGGATTTTTCCCATTTTGTACTGATTAGACTTTGAAGGTGGACAGGTCTATGCTGTTTAAGTTGCCAAACTTTATTTAAAGCTGCCTAAAAGAACCATCAGGAATCTAATGCATGCAACAAAACTCACGGAAGAGAATCTATTCTGATTTACCTTAACACATGAAATCACAAGAATCTCCGCTTTATAGCCAAATTGAGAATTTATGAATTAATTCTATTTGATTATTCATAATCTTCTTTATATATCTGCACCTTTTTAAATATAAAACAGAGCGGAGGTTATATCTTGACTACGATGAGTGCAGGGGGAGATGGCTGAGGCTCAATATAATTAGTATTTCCTGTTCTGTTGTTAGTCACATCACGAGTGCTGTTGTTGGGTCTGACCACACCATCAGTTAAACTGTTTGTTGCGCCGAGTCTGTACCGAGTAGAGGTCTGATTGGCTCCAAGAAGTGAAAACACTGCTGTGGGTGGATAGTGTGCGAGAGTAGGGTCTATGAAAGTGAGAATACGAAAGGTGGGGGAAACCTGCCTGTAGAGCCCCGTCACTGTGTAATGGAAGGAGGCAGTTTGTTGTGGCCTTGTTTGTTCCATGCAAAGAATAAAGGGCAATTTAATGTTTTACATCACCGACATGTGCAGTGCATGACGAGGGTTTATATTAACGTGTTAAAGTGAATATATGCGTCTCTGTCTTTTCCTACAGTGCTTCTTTCGTTGACTTTTATGTTCTGGTTTTCTTCATCAGGACGAAGACCTGGGGAGTTTCCTTTCGACTCTGCTGAAAAAGGGCCTTCCCTCTGGACTGTGCTGAAAATATCTTTTTGTCCCGACACAATAAACATTTGAAAGGAAAACTCACACTCCTGGATTTCTGGAGGCTACAAACTCCTTCCTGGTGCGGGGAGTTTCACATTCTTTACAGCAAACATCTACATCATCAAAGCTGATTTTGCTCCCTTTTCCTGTTGGGATTGTGATCCTTAAATGTTTACCTCCTACGAACTTACCCAGGATCCTGCCCTGATCGGTAGACTCTTTCATACTGTCATTTATAGACTAAACTACACAAGATAAAGAAGAATAACATACCCGTATTCTGATTTGTCCCTTTATTTTGACATATAATGACAGTTTTAATAAACGTTTTTATAGAAAAGTCTAATTTTTGCAGTTTTTCGGTTACATATACAGTGACAAAGAGGTTAACTTAGATGGTTGCAATGGTATAAACACCTCTACTCCTCCTGATTTGTCCACTCAGCCATGTGCTCTTTAAGCCCTTCCAACTGCAGTGGCTGGTGGTGACGAAGTAAAGCAAAGGGTCCAGGCATGTGTTCAGGATGACGAGGGCCATGGTGACCCGTCTGGCGTGGTAGATGGCGTCAGAGGCGGAGCAGCTCTTGATGATTTCCATGCGTCGAAGGAGGTGCAGCAGGTACACCAGGTGGTTGGGCAGGAAGCAGAGCAGCATGATACCCAGGATGGTGTAAATGACCCTCACGGCTCTTTGGGCTGTTTTAGTCTTTATCATGGAAATGCGCCTCGCAGCCAGTGGGTAACACACCAGGATGATCATAGAGGGCAGCAGGGAGCCGAAGATCAGGCACAGCACGCTGTACGCCCCCAAACGCGTGGCCCACTCCTGCTTGGCGAAGTTCTC
>NW_019525347.1:230120-252318 GCF_002814215.2 Seriola lalandi dorsalis
ATAATTAGTATTTCCTGTTCTGTTGTTAGTCACATCACGAGTGCTGTTGTTGGGTCTGACCACACCATCAGTTAAACTGTTTGTTGCGCCGAGTCTGTACCGAGTAGAGTTCTGATTGGCTCCAAGAAGTGAAAACACTGCTGTGGGTGGATAGTGTGCGAGAGTAGGGTCTATGAAAGTGAGAATACGAAAGGTGGGGGAAACCTGCCTGTAGAGCTCCGTCACTGTGTAATGGAAGGAGGCAGTTTTTTGTGGCCTTGTTTGTTCCATGCAAAGAATAAAGGGCAAGAAAAAAAGAATACGATGTTTAAATCTGTGTCTTTGTCGTATCTGTTTTAACTAAAGTTCCCCCAAAAGGGTCTTATAGATTTTTATTGCCCCTGAACATAAACCCAAAATTACACATATACCCCAGTTTTTGTTGGGGAGATTGCCTAAAAACATAGAATCTGTTGCGTAATCAATGTTTGGCAATATGATCAGGTTCTCGATAAGACCTTAAGTAACCATTTTAATGTTTGTTTTTAGTTTTCCCCTTGTGAAATACCAGAGAGATTTATATCACCGACATGTGCAGTGCATGACGAGGGTTTATATTAACGTGTTAAAGTGAATATATGCGTCTGTGTCTTTTCCTACAGTGCTTCTAATCGTTGACTTTTATGTTCTGGTTTTCTTCATCAGGACGAAGACCTGGGGAGTTTCCTTTCCACTCTGCTGAAAAAGGGCCTTCCCTCTGGACTGTGCTGAAAATATCTTTTTGTCCCGACACAATAAACATTTGAAGGGAACTCACACTCCTGGATTTCTGGAGGCTACAAACTCCTTCCTGGTGCGGGGAGTTTCACATTCTTTACAGCAAACATCTACATCATCAAAGCTGATTTTGCTCCCTTTTCCTGTTGGGATTGTGATCCTTAAATGTGTACCTCCTACGAACTTACCCAGGATCCTGCCCTGATTGGTAGACTCTTTCATACTGTCATTTATAGACTAAACTACACAAGGTAAAGAAAAATAACATACCCGTATTCTGATTTGTCCCTTTATTTTGACATATAATGACAGTTTTAATAAACGTTTTTATAGAAAAGTCTAATTTTTGCAGTTTTTCGGTTACATATACAGTGACAAAGAGGTTAACTTAGATGGTTGCAATGGTATAAACACCTCTACTCCTCCTGATTTGTCCACTCAGCCATGTGCTCTTTAAGCCCTTCCAACTGCAGTGGCTGGTGGTGACGAAGTAAAGCAAAGGGTCCAGGCATGTGTTCAGGATGACGAGGGCCATGGTGACCCGTCTGGCGTGGTAGATGGCGTCAGAGGCGGAGCAGCTCTTGATGATTTCCATGCGTCGAAGGAGGTGCAGCAGGTACACCAGGTGGTTGGGCAGGAAGCAGAGCAGCATGATACCCAGGATGGTGTAAATGACCCTCACGGCTCTTTGGGCTGTTTTAGTCTTTATCATGGAAATGCGCCTCGCAGCCAGTGGGTAACACACCAGGATGATCATAGAGGGCAGCAGGGAGCCGAAGATCAGGCACAGCACGCTGTACGCCCCCAAACGCGTGGCCCACTCCTGCTTGGCGAAGTTCTCAAAACAGCTGTGGCTTCCAGATCCGTCTCCATCGGTCTCCAGAGGGCCCATGAGGACGAACACCACCATAGCCACTCCAGCGACACACCAGAGCGCCGCGCTCACGACCAGAGAGCACCAGCAGCTCTGCAGCCTCAGGTAGCTGTGTGGGCGCACAGTGGCCGCGTAGCGATCCACGCAGATACAAGTCATGAAACAGATGTTCATGTAGATGTTGGCGAAGAACAGAATCCCTGTGATGCGGCAGGCGACGTCTCCGAACACCCAGTTGTTTCCGTTGATGTGGTAGTGGATCTTGAAGGGTAGAGTGCAGAGGATGACGATATCTGTCAGAGCCAGGTTGCTGATGTACACGCTGAAGGCTGTACGAGGTGTGATCTTGAAGGCGAAGATGAAGAGGGCAATCAGATTTCCAGGCAGACCTACAACTAAAGCCAGGCTGTAGACCGCTGGGAAAAAGTAGTACTGGTAATCTACAGATGGGTTGCTGCAGTTGACATTTGTCACGTTCATCATGGCAGATTGAGGTTTCTTTTTTTTTTTAATTGTGAATGTAGTCAAATAAAAGCGTAGGTTGAATCTCACACACGCTGCTGCATCGCACGTCCCCTGTAACTGTAACAACACAAACATGTTTCCACTCACTTTTTTCCACTTTCACTGTTTCACAACCTTGAAAACTTAATCTCTTACTCATCTGGTAAATAACATTTTCCAAAAGTCATTCTTTGATTCTGATTTCTAACATTAGTTCTGCTCTAGAAATTGATTCCATTAATTCTATTTTGTTTTTAAAAATAAGGGGAATAACCAGGGTGGAGATTTATTAATTTTTTTTTTACATTTTCACTTTACTTACTGTACTCAGAGATTATCTAAAAAGAGTGAAGTGAAACAAGGCAGAGAAACACAGATCACAAATAAAGCCAGCAAAATACACTTCATCCACTGTCGTTCTAGTGACATTGAATTATTATCTCATTGCTAGGTTTTTCCACACAAAGATTTGAGTCCTGTGCACTGAAAGTTATTCACTGTTTTTTTCCACCACATTTTAAAGGGATTAAACACTTTCTGAAATAATAGATTATTTACAAATTACAAGAGTAATGTGACAAAAAAAAAAATCACTTACTGAGTTGCTTAGGGAATCGATCTCCAATGCAGAAACCTACAATGTTGGTTGAAAACACTAGAAAGAATTGATGCACTCTCTGTGAAGCTGCTCTGAGACAGTGAGCTTATACCATGTGACTTCTTAATTTCCTGTCAGACTACTGTAGGTGTAGAGTTAAGAGCAGGAAACTAGAGCATGACGCAAAACTATGCGCATAGTTTTACCACCCACCACAATATATGAATGATTTAAATTGTATTGTTTTATGTTGACAGGTGATTTTATTATTTTGTCCTCCCAGGCTAAATAACTCTCTAATGCAACACAGTTCAACAGCACTACAAAGTGCAGCCTCCACAATGATCATACAGTTGAATTATCACCTCCTCAACATAGTTTCAACAAAAATTGAACTTTTATAAGCTTAATGAGGAAGGCTTCATTGCAGGACTGTTGAAAAAAATAATAATGATGCAGATCTTCAAGGAAATACAAATAAAACCCTCCCACATGGAAATCAGTGTCATCAAAAGCAGATCTATCTCATTTAAATTAAACAATATAAATCAAAATACCACAATTTCCATTTTATTAATGGCATTTTTAGCATGGTTTAGACACAAATACATAAATAAACAAATAAATATTATAATCTTGGCGGAGCTTGCCGTTTTGACGCTTTTATTCTGAAGGAATTAGACCGGAAGTTTTTTCACGTAGCGCGGAAACACGTAGTGGACTGAAGAGTGATAGCAGTTTCTTGTTTCAGCTAACATGCGAGTTGTAAATTCTGTAATGTAATATATGTTTAAACAATAGATAGTTAGAAGCCAGAGAGAAATTATTAGCATTATATGACTGTACTGACTCATTTTCAAGGGCGAATAGGCTTCATCATATTGTTAGCTAGCGGCTAACTAGATACCTAGCTGCTGTTGTTGTTGTTGTTGTTGTTGTTGTTGTTGTTGTTGTTAAAACTCATAGGAAACCTAAACTTTATGTTAGATATAGCTTATTAAAAGTGTTTTTATGCCACCGTTAATGGTGTCAAAACGAAAACTTATATTTGGTACATTTTGTCATCATTGTTAAAAATGTGATGCTAAAGGTGTTTTAAGAAACAGACACGTGGTTGTTTTACACTCTCACACAATATGGAAAAGTCCACAGCGTTAAACACAGCAGACAAATGTTCCATCTGCCTCAGTCACTTTGAACAGCAAACTGTGGCCTCTCTGCAGAACTGCCAGCATGTCTTTTGCCTTGAATGTATTCTGCAGTGGTCCCAGGTAAACGCACACCTCACCTGTCACACCTGTTTATAATGTTTTCACTAGATTGATATTTTTTCTTCACTACACATTTCATCTGTTGAACGCTTTTTCAAATGATTGGATGAGTCGTTCAACTTTAAAATGTCAGGGAACAGTGAAAAATGTTCAACTGAATTTCAAGCAGTTCCTATGGGACTGCTTACATGATTTACCATTTATCAGAATATTTGGGCATTAATGGATTAGGTTAATCATGTCAGTTGTACAGCAGATCAGTCAGTAGTGAAGATAATCATTAGTTTTATTTATTTGGTTTATTTATAAGGGACAAGTACGGAAAAACATTGACAGAAGTGTCTGGTTTACATGTAAAAAACAAATAAAATGGAACAAATCACCTAGAAATTTGCAGCCTTTGTCTAAAATAAGCTGCATGACCATCAAGGGAAAATATTTAGTTGAAACTGAAACATTTTGCTGCTCTGTCCTAAACCTCAGACAGCCAACACTTGCCCGGTGGATCGAATCAGTTTTGCCTTCATCCACCAGAGACAGTGTCCTGGAGGCGCCATTCAAAAGAAGGTGATTATTTGCGGCGTGTGAAGGAACCTTTTCTGAAAAGTGTTTGGACATATATGAAAACTATGCTGGTAACTGAACTGTTTGCGCTGCTGCAGATCGAAGTGAGGACACAGAAAAAAGATGCTAACGATGAAGAGGAGGCGAACAATGCGGTTATCTGTGAGGAGTGTGGACGGAGCGACCGCAGGCACCGGCTGCTCATGTGCACACACTGTGATTCAGGGTACGGCGGTACAGTACCAACGCACTCATCATGTAGTGTAGATTTGTCTCAGCAGCTTTTCTATTGTCATGATTCAACCCTCAGATGCTTATACTCTTTATTTTCTGTCATAGCAGAAGCGTAAGTCATACTTTAACCACTTGTACACTTTTCCACTCATGTTTTGTAACAGACGGAGAAACCTGGACTTGATGCCATGTTATCTACATTTGTTGGTGTTAAATTTAATCACAGAACATGTATGTATGTTTACAGGTATCATATGGACTGCTTGACACCATCATTAAACACAGGCCCTGAAGGTGACTGGATTTGTCCTGAGTGTGCAGCCAGTCCTCATCATACAGGTAAAGTTGTGTCTTTATAGATATTTTGTTGATTATTGAAGTGAAAAAAGTAAATATAAAATCATGCATATTTTACATTACATCACAGGAATAAATAATGATTGATTATTGCAAGATATTTTATTTTTATTTTTGCAAAATTGTCCCTGTACAGAGGAGTCCGTGGTGGAGGAGGAGATCAGCGATGGAGAACTAACAGACCTCTTAGCCGAAGTTGATGAAACTGCATCTACCAGCAGTCGCCTTCGGCCCTCGACCATCAATCGTCCCAGGCGCTCAGCTGAAGGACGACGCAGCGCAAGGGTCCGGAGCAGAACCAGCAGCAATCCTACTCCTCGCCCGCAAACCTCTTTGGTCAGTTTAATATTTCGCAGAGTTTCATGTTTGTTTACTAGACAGCATGAGGTAAAAATGCAGAGGTCCCCTACATTTGAAGTGAGCAGCTCAGTTTGGCTTTACAGTGTTTGTACATACACATTATTGGAGTCAGTAGTACAGCAAAATAAAGTAAACCTTTAAGTTAGGGCTCAACAATATGACAAAAACATCACAATATTTTAACATTATTGCCATTATGATGGTATTTGACAATATATTGCATCCTCTTACCCCGGTTCGTTCCTGTCATGTAGTATCATTACATTCGAGTCACAGAGCTAAACATCTTTTTTCTTTTCCAAAAAATATATTTACCAGGGGATCTTTGAAGAAACCCAGAAAGTTTATTAAATTTAACAACACTGACCGTTGTTCTGAAGATATTTCCAGTGTCCTCAAAGATGCATTTAATCATCTGGATGAAAAAATATTCCCTTTGCTGCAAAATCTTTATTTTTTAACCTGTTTCTCAAGTTGTGCCTTTGTTTCCTACCCAGGTAGCCAGGCATTATAAACTAAAGTGTTTATTTTTTGTCACACATAAACTGTAAAGATGATTTTAAATCATCCAGATGGTTGTAGGAGTCTTTGAGTATTCTGGAAATACCTTCAGAACAGCAGTAAGAACTATTAACTACGACTTTCTGGGCTTTTCAAAGATCAAGGTATTTATTCTTCAGGAAAACAGATGCTTTGCTCTGCGACATGAATGTAATATTTGTATGCTGTAATATAAGTAAAACAAACATATTAACATTACTCATTTAAGTAGCCTGGAGTCTGCCACTAACTTGTTCTAGTAAGTGCCGCAAAGGAAAATTCTTCAAGCAATCATCGGGGGGAGAGAGAGAGAGAGAGAGAGTCTCGTCTGAGGTTTCAGTTCATTTTATAGTGTGTGCAAGACAAACCTATCACAGTGCTGTGGCACTTTACCACGCTTCCTGCTCTGCAGAACGCCTTTTCAGAAACATGCACAGTTAGTTGTGGTGCAGGAAAAAAAACTCTCCATGAGTCAGTCAACCCTCTGCAGATCGGTTCTCAGCATCTTTGGTTGCATGTGAGTGAGGCAGGATAACTGCTGGTGTTTGTGGTTACATGCTGTGCGGGTAACTGCTGCTGCCACTGCTGGTGTAAATGTTAGGTCATTGTGATTTCTCTTATACTGTACCTGGCCTAGAATCAGGGGTGAAGGGGTCACAAAGCACTCAGTGTGTTGTTGTGATTGCCCTTGAGAGGCTTATATCACTGTGTTCAGAGCTCTAAGTATTCTTTGTAAGCTTGAGGTGCCTAATACTCTTCACCCGACGAGGTATCGGTGAACCTGGGTATTTTGTAGACGTGGCTTTTTTTTACTCACTCAGGAAAATCTCTGTGTAGCAGGTGTGTGTTTTTCCTCTCCACCAAAGATTTGAACTGTTGTTTTCCATTTCTGCAGCGGAGCCTGCACACGTTGATGTTTCATTGATGGGCTTGCAGTCAGTCAGATTATATTCCACTTTATTCTTTTTCCATGCAAACTAAAAGTCACAGGTTTTTTTTTTTTTCCAGATGACAACTGCACAGTCAAACCAGGGGTTTTGAACATTTCTTTTTGCAAAATGTGAAATAAAAAAATGAGGGATGCGTCGACATGCTGGATCAGTAGCAGGGCTGATAGTGGCCTTCTTAAGCAGCTCAAGTATTGGTCAGTTACAGAGCTGATCTACACGAAATACAGATCAGTTGCAGAACCACGTTAATCTCTGACCTCCTAATTAAACAATAAGAGATCTGAGCTCAGTAAAAGTGCTGATACTATACAGAATCCAGTTGTATAATAAAAGAAAAACTGCTACAATAAGAACTGGGATAAGGCAGTTTACAGTTCATTAAAATAATGACTAGCATTTATATCACACATCACAAATGAAAACTTGCACCTAATTGTCTGTAACCTGTATCTCTGAAACGAGGGGAGGATGTCAAAAAAAAGAGAGTATGTTCAGAAATTTTTTAGATGGATTTAGTTTTTGTTCTGTCTCATGAAACATGATGTTTGTGTCATTCTATACACGTAATTTCCATTATGATGTCAATTTGTCTGTGAGCTTTAACTATGTACTATATACAAAGACAAAATTAATTGATGACGGTACAAAAATGCTTCAACTTCAACAACGCTTGTGTTTAGTGCCATGATTTATCATGACTGTGTTTTCTTCTTGTTCTTCAGCATGTACCTAAATACCTCTTGAAAGCGTCAAGGCCTCCAGTCACAACAGCTGAAGCAACTGCGCTTCATCACAGTGAAACCAGCAGCGCTTCAGCTGGTAAATTATCTGACTCTCACTTCACTTCACAGTAGCTTCAAAAGTCTGTACATTCTTTCATATTCAACACGATCTGTTTTGCGTGTTTCACAGAGTTAGATGCACCGAAAAGAAAAAGGGTTTGACTTGAGCTGCTGACACCAACAAGCAGAGAGGATGCTGCAAGACGGTCATCACTGCTGGTACGTCTTAGTCAGAAATGACCACAGGGTGGCAGCATTGTGTTAGTAGTTAGGAACAAGCATAAACCTCATGTGAAGGAACCTGAACCTGCAGGTACTTTTTTCTGTCCTGTGCAAAAAAAAATCCAATACTAATACCAAATTTCATAGTAATCCATCTAACAGTGGAACCACACATGCCAACCTCATGGGGTAATTAGAGGCATGTCTGTACAAAATCTTGTGACAAACCATCCAGTAGATGTGGAGAATATTTGACCTGCTTGGTGTCGCTGGAATGAAAGTGATTAGGATTCATCCTCTGGGCACCATGATAGTACAACAATTCATGGCAAATAGTTGTTGAGATATTTTAGTCTGGACCAAAGAAAGTGAACGATTATGTATCTTATGCCTTAATCTAACATACCTGGTGTGGGTAGACATTACAGGTAGGTGGACTCTGGCCAAGGTAAGTATGCAAGGCAACTGAGGTGTCAGACAAATCAAAGACTCAAACTTCAAACAGGAAGCAGCTCCTCTGATCGTCTGCAGGATCCCCTCATCCCGCCTCTCTCAGGAGCGCCGGGCCATCGCCTAGCAACACCAGCCTCAGTGATTTTCTCAGGATGTCGTGCAAGCTGAAACACAAGAGGAGGCTGTCTCAGTCACACACACACACTCAGATCTGCTGTTTCTCATAGTCTAATGTTGAATCCATCCTCTGATGTCCAAAAGCATTGTACTCTATGTTGAAACAGAAAACGACTTAATTTGAACTCATGAAGTCATTCCACCAAGATATTGCTAAATTGATGTAACTGAGACCATGACGTGTGCTCAGACATCAGCGTACTCCTGCGCAGTGATTCCTCACGTTATAGTAAGTTATTACAGCTCATATGTATAAAGTCTCTGTTGATTTGTGTGTGTGTGTGTGTGTGTGTGTGCGCAGTTATCCTAGTGTGTGTGTTATGATTCAGTGGGTGGGGAAGTAACAAGCCTGCAGCTCATCTTGCCCTACTTTTCCCACCAAAACAACGTGCACAGAAAAACAAATGTTCACCTTCATTGGCCAGACATGTTTGCTAAGCAGAAGTGTTGAATTGAACAAAATGTCCTGGTTGAGACACTGTGAGGAGTGTAAACCCAAGTGTACACAACAGAGCACTCTGTTTCTTGTTTGTTGGTTTATTCTTACTTAGGCAATCACCTTAGGAACAGAAAGCAGTTACTTGCATTATTCATAATCCCCACTTTCTACTTTCTACACTTTGTTTTCTTTATTAGCAGTTTTCCATTTAAAAGCCATTTTCAGTATTGAATAAACCTAATGTGTGATTGGCTACCTACCATTATATTACAACGTCTGAGCAGAGATTCACGGTGCTCAGAGGATGAATCCAATTAACTTCCTTTGACTTTTTCTCTTGAACGTCTTGCGTTGACATTTTGTGGTTTTGAGTGAAAAATCTCAACACATGGGATGGTTTACCAGGACATTTGGTACAAACATTCACGGCTCATTTGTGGATGAACTACTATCACTTTGGTGATCTCTTGACTTTACATCTAGCGTCATCATCAGGTCCAAATTTCAGTTTGCCAAATAAAAAAAACTAACTGATGACATTCCCCTCATCCTCAGTTGTACATTGTGTTCAGTGCTAATTTATCATATGTTAGCATGCTAACACGCTATACTAAAATATGATGAACATGATAAACATCTGCAAAACATCAGCATGTTAGCATTGTCATTCTGAGCATATTAGCATGCTGACATTAGCATCTAGGTCAAAAGCAAAAAAGTTGATTTTCCCAAAACGTCAAACTGTCTTAAAGGGATTTTGTTTGTTGTTGTTGCTAAACAGGCTAGATTTGGATGAACAGGCTACATTCTTTTGTTGATTGAGCATTTGTCAAATTGTTTTTCTGAAGAATGAGCTACTTCGCTGCTGTAATGATATATTCACTGTCAGCAGTCAGTGACTGCAACCCTGCATGACCCGGGTCCCCGTCGTCCTCATATCTTGTGGTGAGGATTTAGATTGCTTTTGGTTATCTGAATATTTGATACTAGTCTTGCTGACACAGTGAAAGAGGCTTCCTGAAAACTACTTTCCTTTGTTTCTGTTCCAGCTGTTCCAGCTCTGACCCCGGACTCACCCTCTCCAGTCTTTATGGGATCCTGTCACTGTCTTCCTCACAGGAATCACTGACAGGAACAGCAGCCTTTTGAAGAGCCCTCCAGTGGATAAGGAGCTGGGCCTGCAGAGCTGAAGGGCTTTGGTGCCTGTAAAGCCTGTGACTCCTTAAGCAATTAGGCTTACCCTAACACGATTAACACACAATGGAGCCAAGGTCAAAACTTCTAATGACTGGCTGCTCCGGAGAAGGTCTGTTTATCAGTGCAGTATGTTCCTAAAGACTGACATGCTAAATGACAATGAGGTGACAGTGATGTGACTCTAGGGTATCTTCCATTCATGAATACAATCTGTTGTATAAAAATTCTGCCACGCATGTAAAGGTAAAGTGTATTGTCTTCACCTAAGGGAGAGTTAGATTAGTATATCAATATCACTCTGTATGTCTGTATTCTGAGAATGAAGCTATAGCTTGGAGGAGGAAGACTGAAAAGAGAAGAAAAAACTCCACACCTACAGTATGAGTTTCACTGATTAATATGTCCCATATCTCATTTATTTAATCTGTACAAACATTATATTGTCCAGCACATAACTCCTCCTGAAGCAACTATTTGTCGTGTTTAAATTTTAGTTTGTAGTACGTGGATTTGTTTTTACCCATGTAGGAACTGTGTCTCTAGAGATGGCGTTGTCAGTTTCTCTGTCCTGGTGATACTGTATCTTTTCCTTTAGTGCTGCCATGAGTTTGACATCTGTTGGATGGATTAACGTAATTAGGTGCACATATTTGGTCATTTTGAACTTTTTGTTTTATTACTTTTTGTTTTTGTTGTTGTTGCTGTTGGACTCGTCTTGTTCACCCCCAGAGCCAACACAACCCTTTCCACCTGCTTGCAGTCTTTATGCTAAGCTAAGCTACCTATCTCCTGGCTCCAGTTTCATATTGTACAGACAGGGAAAGTGGCATCAGTCTTCTGCTGACAGTCAAATTAAAATTGTAAAAATCCCCCGAAGTTATTTTTGCTGCAGCAGCAGTGATGCAGAGGAGCTGATGCTGGGAGGCCTCCGACACCCGGGAGCAATGCTAAGAGCTGCAGGGGCAGAGAAGCACGAGCTAATGTGCCTTGGCAGAGCTGCTAAATAAGTCAGCAGTGATGTTAGCATGATTGCAAACAGCTTCTGGTAATGTGTGTTTCAAACTCAGAGAGGTCACGGTGTCAGGGGTCTTCGGATGTGACCCAGTATGCTGAATGAGAATATTATTTATTAAAATAAGTATCATCATCAGAACATGCAATATAGTGATTCCCTGCCTCTTTGGCTTGTGACCCCTTAAGATTAAGCAGTCTACTTGTGATCCCATCATCACTGGTTGCATGAATCTACCAGCTTCAACCTGAACCTTTTTTTATTTGAATATGTTTTCACCAGTCACATGAAAAAAGCAAAAATTAGAGGAAGGTCTGAAAAGTTATTCTCATTTGGTGCAGCAGAAATATCTTTTCTGCTTTCCCCATCCGGTCAGTCATCTTTTGAGCCTTTACTTTTCTCTTGTGGCCCTTTGTCAGGGTGTAGACCAGAGGTAGGAACCACTACTTAACTTAGATATGGCAACTCTAATTTCCAAACAATTAGTGAAGAATTGATGTCAAACGTTGCACATTATAGAAGAAAACCCATTAAATCCTGTTGCACTTCACTTGGTACACATCACTACAGCGGTGTGTGTGAACCTGGTGTGAACATTTGATAGAAGAAAACAAAATGAAAACTTGATATTACGAAGTGACAGAGCCCTGCAGACATCTCTATTCAACATAAATGACAGAGATTAGAATTGAAAAGAAATTGTTTGAGATCTCGAGAAATACTCTCCTTTGTTCTCTTGCCTTGAGCTAAATGAGAAGATTGATGCCACTGTCTTGTTGGTTTGGTAATATGAAGCAGCTGATGAACTTAGCTTGGCATAAACACTGAGAAGAGCTCTGGCTTTGCAAATTGTTGATTTTACACTTAGTGTTTTTGTGTGGTTTAAATATTGAAATATACATGCTTCCCTAAATGTTGAACTATTCCTTAACTAATTTAATTTGAACCTTTCTCTTAAGCTGGATAGAGAAATCTGCAGACAATATCGCACATATACTACAATACAATGATCGTGCCAGTATGTCTCTATACTTTCAGCCACCTTTTAAGAACACATACATTACCACCAGTGTGAGCACAGCAAGTCCTATTGGAAGATAAAAATGAATTTAGAATAGAGTTGGGAATAAATTTTTGACTAAGTCAGTGCTGAGAAGACGTATGCATAATAAACAACATTCATCCAGCATGTGTACATGCCTCGTTGGTAGTGGCTTGTAGAGCATTGCACCTGCGGTCAAAAGGGATAACATTACAAGCTGTGTGCTCAGCAGAGCGACTCGCAGCTCTCTCTGGCAGACCAAAGCGGGGGGGGGGGGGGGGGGGGCAAAAGTAGGTCATCCTCCCAGAGACCCACACATCTCTCCCAGTGATTCCATGCTGCAGTTGTGCTTGTGTCTGCCATGAGAGGGGCGCTGATGGGAGAAAAAATGGGAGTCGACAACTCCCTTCCCTATGTGTGTTGCTACACTGAGGCAGGGAAGCGTCATCCCTGCTCCTGCTGGATGTCACAGTGTTGGAAACAAAGGCAGCAGGAAATGGATCCTGAACAATCCATTAGCATCGTATGACACCTAATCTGACCCAAAACCTCACTGACTATCCCAAATCTTAAATTAATAATTTTGGGAAATACATTTATTTCCTTTCATGCCAGGAGTTACATTGATACCACTCTTCTCATATCTGTCTAATAATGCTACAGCCAGCAGCAGGTTAGCTTAGCTTAGCACAAAAGGTGTAAACAGGAGGAAAACAGCTGGTTGTAAGAACATTAGCAGTTGTTCTCTGTCTGTCTGTTCTTTGAACTAAATGCTAACATCAGTCCGCCAACATGTTCAAAAATGACAATGCTAACATGCTGATGTTTAGTGGGTGTAATATTTAAAATGTTCACCATCTTAGTTTATGGTTTTAGCATGCTAACATTTGCCAACTGGCATAAACCAAAGTATTGGACAAATGCTGGAGGAAAAGTTAAAGGATCAGCAAAGTTAGTACCGGTCATGCTAAACAAGGACAGTTCTAATTTTAAGATATTTCACATAAAAAATGTCAGTCTCGTGGCAGAGGAAGAGGAAAAGTATGTGAGTTCAGCAAAGACATTAGGATCTCTAGAGCCAGGCTGCTAGCATGTCTAAAGCTGATTTAAAACCAGATGAGACTGATTCACTTTCGGAGTCACTTTTAATACGCTCAACACGCTATATCGGATTTGTATAATCTCTGCAATTACTTACCTTCAGAGGTTCGGGTTTGTTACTGTAGGACAGAGCCTGGTTTGCTGTTTCCCTGTTTCTAGTTGTTGTGCTATAGTATGCTAACTGGCATATTAAAAAAATGACTGTACTTCTGCTGACAGTCAAAGACAACCTTTAAAGTGGCAGACATTAAAAAACTGTGGTCAAGAAGGCAGGCTCAACCAATCAAGCAGACTTTACAAAACTGATAATACGCCAACAGATCAGAGATTCAACGATCATGTGCAGCTGCTGATGTAATACAATCCACAACTGCGTAGGTTATACAGTTTATGTATACATATTATACGGTATAGCTTTCTCATAAGTTTCTCCAGCAGTCGACACTTTTAATTCAGCCGACTGCTGACTCAACAGCTTTGAAAAGAAGCACTCAGTGCTTTGATCTCAGATTAGTAAAAGGAACTGGGAATGAGGCAAAGAGGGAGAGGGAAATGAAGGATGATGGGGGGAGTCAAAAGACTGGGAAATTGAAGTTTTATTCCACAAAGCAGAGGAGGATATTTATGCAAGAAGCAAACACGACACCACTGTGTTGGTGGGGTACAGACTTCTTCCATATCTGGTGATGGTCCTGCATGGTTTTATAGGTTAAGGTGGAATTGATTTTTGACCGCCAGCCGAATTAGAATAAGACTATATTCAATAATAATATTTATCTGATGTTCAGGGAAGGAAAACAGATGGAATACTAGAGGGTCACTGAGAGAGCGCAGAACTATGCCAAGGCTAATGTCAAACAATGTAAACCAGACCTCATAGAAATAAAAAATTGAAATTCATAGTAAATGATGAAGCCATGCTCGCAGCCCTGTGAGGCTCTGCTTAGACATACCATGTGTAATGCAATGAAAGTGCACTATAGGGTCATCCTAAACTTTTCCAGATATTTTACTCAAAACCAAAAATGTCAAAGTCATGAAGATGAAAAGTAACGAGCTCAGCAAAGTCACCGGGGACCATGAATGTCCGAATGTCCAATCCATCAAGTAAAATGTTGAGATTTTTCACTAGATAAGTTAAAATGTTGCTGGTGGCAGTAGATGATAAATCAGGGCTGGACATGTTATTGTGATTCATCTTCTGGGTACCTTGAATGTCTCCCTGAAATTTCATGGCAATTCATTCGATAGATATGTAAATACTGGACCAACCCACCAGCTGACACTGCCTTCCCATGAGCCAGTATCTTTCCTCCAAAGATTTCAGTGAATGACGGTGGCATTTAGTCAAGACACCTCTCTGCTGAGAGTCGATGAGATCATCTCCATTCATGGCCTGAGCTCCAGCCTTTTTAAAGCCCGGATAGGAAGGAACAATGACGCTCTATGAAAACCTGCAGTGAAATCCCAAGCAGGCGCTCTTTCTCCAAGCTTTCCTATTTCCTGTGAATTAATAATAGCCCTGCTGGGGAAACTGATGCACTCAGGATACCCTCATTTAACAACTGCATGGTAAAGCAGTATGATATAGAAACCCTACAATGTGTCAAGCTGTCTTTTAAATGTTTGGGAATCAAGGAATTAGTTTCAGTGACTCAAGCTTTTACATTAAATAGATGTCGCAGCTTGCACAGCAGTAAAACACGATGATCTGACATGACACACATACCACACTGTATCAAAGGTGTGAAAAGATGAGTGGTTTGAATGTGACTTTAGGGAGCACCAAGAACCATTAGCAGTAACTGAAGCTATTGTGGTTGGTTGCTTATTCATAGCTTGAGTTAACACAGCAGAGAGTATATAAATACCTTCATCACACATCTCTTAATTAATAAACCCCATGGTCATCGCTGGATTAACCCCCAAGGGGGCCCCTTTGTTGGACCATACCCCCCCCCTTGCTCTATACTATTTGATACTGAGAAGAGTTTGAAATTGCAAAATTACATGTGTATTGAGCTGAGGAACTAAAATTAATATTTTGTCCACACACACGGAGATGCTTCCAGATGCTTTGGATGTGGATGATCGAGTGTTTGTTTCCTTCTCTGAGACGTGTGAATGATGTGCTTGGTATTGCCTCTTGTATGTTTGTGTAGTCTTGTCCTCTTTCCAGGTCTTCATGGTGGAGAGGAGGTTATGTGGCTCAGGTCCTATCTGTGGGCCGCACCTGGAAGTTATTGTTCTATGTCCTCCCAGATATATTCCTCAGGAATGATACGATAATGTTGTCATCCTGACTGTCCACACTGTAAATCTACTGTATCAGTCTATTCTGTGCACACAGCATCTATTGCATGTCTGTCCATCCTGAAAGAGGGATCCCCCTCTCTTCCTCTTACTGAGGTTTCTTCCGCCTTTTCCTTTTAATTTTTTTTTTTATTTGTGGGGGCAGTTTGTCCTTGTCTGATTCAAGGGTCTAAGGATAGAGGGTTTCACAGTGCTGTACAGATTGTTAAGCCCCTTGAGGCAAATTTGTGATTTGTATCGGGCTGTAGAAATAAAATTTGACTTGGCCTTTTAGGATGAAAAGATACTCCCAAAATAATGAATTTTTTATATAGCTTAATTCATGCAATGAATGCAGCTCAAAGTGGCTTCCACAATAAACAAAAAAAAACAAAAGATAAAAAACAATCATTTAAAAGATAGGAAAATTGAAAAAAAATATGAAAGGACACAAAATACTAGGTTTAGAAAACTACAATCAGGGCGTTTAACAGCTTGAAAAGGGTTATGGTAATGGGAGTTTTGGTGATGGGAGTTTTGGTAATGAGAGTTTTGGTAATGGGAGTTATGGTAATGGCAGTTATGGTAATGGGAGTTATGGTAATGGGAGTTTTGGTAATGGTAGTCATCGCAATAGCGGTTGCAGAAAAGCACAGTTTCCCAGTAAAGCAACTGAACAGTAGCGTAATTTAGATGATAAGTGTTACAGGCTGGAAGTAGTGCAGTCGAATGTGTTGAGCTCAAAACTCCGACCGTAAGAGGAGCACGTGAATGCAACACGAGGTCCAGTACTGAGTGAAGCGGCACGAGATCCTCAGAGGAGGACTGGCTGAGTGAGGGAGCAGAAGACCGAGGGAGGATCGCAGTGTCGGATACTAACATCTCTACTTTAATCTGCACAGGAGATGAAATCCACGTTTTAAGCGCGCGAAAAAACTTTACTCCAGCCCGACAAAATGACGGTGGATTTTGAAGACTGCATTAAAGATTCACCCCGGTTTAGGTAAGAACATGAAACTCACTATCACACTTTTTTCTTTCTTTCTCTCGTCTCTGGTGAACGCCACAGTTCTCATGCAGCCTGCTGTTTGCTGGTTGATTCACTCATTACGGAATCCAGTCAGTGGCTGTAAAAGGTGTGTGCGTGCGTGTGTGCGCGCGCGCCTATGTGTGTGTCCTCTCTGCATGCTTTGACTAAATTGCGACACGTTGCACTGAAATCTCAGCGCGATTAATACCTCGATCCGATAAATGGTGGATTACAATTACAGTTCGGAGCATCTGTCAGATGTGTAGGCGTTTTCACAGACTCCAGGTCAGTAATGTCCTACAGTAGTCATGACGATGATGATGGTGATGATGGTGATGATGATGATGGTGATGATGGTGATGCAGCCGTTTGAGTTGTCACATGGACTCACTCACTGACTGGGAGCAGAAATCAAAGTCATAGCTGTTCTGCGTTGATTTCCACCCCCATGCTGCCACACTTTGTTTGTTTGTTTGTTTGTTTGTTTGTTTGTTTATTTATCAATCAGCATCCATTTGAGAACCACGTGTTGTTCAGGACATCCCTGACTGTTGCACCTACAGTGCTGGAAAGTAACTAAAGTATATTCACTTAATTTACTGTAGCTTCCTTCAGTTCAGATTTGAGGTACTTGAACATCACCACTGTTTACCTCTACTCCACTACATCCCTGCACTACAATTAAACAGGTTTAGATCATTTACTAATTAAGAAATCAACACAAGAAGAGCTGAAATGATTAGTCAGTTAATCCCAAGTAAATTGATTGCCAGAAAATGAATTGGCAGCTATTCTGATAGTTCAACTTTCGTGCAAAAAAAAAGCCAAATATTTCATTGTTACTGCTTCTCAGAGGTGAAGATTTGCTGCTTTTCATTTTGATAATAATTCCAATGGTTGTACAGAAAAGTATTGTGAATGTGAACATGTCATTCCTCACTGTTTTACAGTCAAGTCAGGAGTTTAATCCAATATGAAAATAATACTTGCAGCCTCCAACTGAAGTCGTTAAGAATTTGCTCCAGCTCAACTGACAAGAACGGTAAGATGCTGCATGAGTAATGATTTGATATTTAATACTATAACACTCACATCGGCCATGTGCTTTTACTTTTCATACTTTTACTTCAGTAATATTCTCCATGCTGAACTTTTTCATGTACTGGAGTATATTTACAGTGTAGTAAATAAAAAGTCCTAATGCAGAAGAAATAAAGGTAAAATTCCTCATAACATTTAGACTTCCACAATAGATGAGCTGCTGTCCAAAGGATGCAGTTTAAAGCAGGGCTGCAACTAATGATTATTCTCAGTATCAATTAATCATGTGGTTTACAACATGTCAGAGAAAACGTGGAAAAGTCCTCTCACATTTTCCTAAAGCCCGAGGTGATGTTTTCAGATGTCTTGTATTGTCTGACTCTATCCGCTTCACTTTCACAGAAGACTGAGAAAAGCAGCACATCAGCTTCATTTAGAAGCTAGAACCAGTGAATGTTTGGGATTTTTGCCTAGAAAAATAATGACTTATGTGATTGATCAATAATCAAAATAGTTGCTGATTAATACTCCGTCCGTTGTCTAATGCTGAATGGATCGATTGTTTCAGCTTCAGTTCAAACGGTGTCACTAATGATTGGATCAGAGGAAACTGAAGGTTTCCACTCAGTCTGTGCCAAAGCCTCTGACCGCCGTGCACCAAAGGTTACATAAATAAAGCAGGAATTTTCTACACCCACATCTAAACCTGGTCCTCTGCTCCCAAACAGCCAAGAGCCTCTCCGGCTGCGAGGGGAGTCTGAGCCAAGGTCCTTTCAGGGTCCTCGCACAAAAACACGTGGATATGAAATTACTTTAAATGTTAATAGATTGTATTTCAGTCTTATTTCTTATATTTTTTTACAGTGTATTTCTGTGTATTAGATGGTGAAATAATAATGATGATCATTTTTCAGAAGCTCGAACTTCTCCTTTAATAATATTTTGAGTGATTATCACTGTGGATTTGTACATTTTTATAGGCACATGTCATTTTTCTCTGTAGTTTGGTTTCCTGGCAGCTTTGTACTTTGTTGAACTGACAGAATGAGAGGTCAGACTTGTAGCTGAGTTTGCGCTGAAGGAAAGGACACCGTGCATGTGCAAAAGGTGCTGAACACAGACAAAGTATTATTATATGACATTGTTACCGTTGAAACTGATGCACCAGTGTGTTAGCAGCATCTGTAGCCGGTGGAGTTGGTAGTTTAGTTCGGTGGTTCCCAGTTTAGGGGCCGGGCCCCTTCAAAGGGTCACAAGATAAACCTGAGGGGTCATGAGAAGATTAAGGGCTTTGCTCAAGGGCACCGCAGAGCTGTTGGTGAGGGTTGGATAAGTTATAGGTTATTTTATTCTGATAGCAAAGTGGGAAATAGACGGGGAGGAGAGGGGATGACACGGAGCAAAGACCCGAACCGTTGGCCGCTGCTGCCAGGACCGAGCCCGTGTGGTACACGCTCGGCCAGGTGAGCCACCGAGGCGCTGCCAGTTCTGCTCTTTCAGTTTTCACCACTCAGATCCTGCTCGTCCGGCCTTTCGGTCACAACTTTTTGCTCCTCTAACCTTCCACCGTTTTCTTTAATATTTGCTGTTTTTGTGAAATATTGGGCCTCTAATTCTAAGAGGAAATAAGTCTTTGGTGGATCTGCTAACAACTCATAGACACCTGAGACGTGACGAGTTGCTTCAGCTACAAACTGCTTTCTTGCAACGCATCAGCCCAAAAAACCAAAAAGGTCGTGAACCACTGGTTTCATGTTTAACAGCGCACTCAACACAACATTTCTCAAGCTTTGGTAACTTCTGTTCGCAGCTGTTAAGTAAATGTAGCGGATTACAAAGTATTATAAAATGGAAATACTCAAGTAGAGTACCTAAGTGAATATTCTTGGTTCCTCTCCGACACTGCACTTGTGTGCTCCCGGAGATAAAAATCTCCGCTCCCAAATCAAAGACTTCCAGACTTGGCAGCAGCACCTTAATGACTGCCATCTGGAGCCGGAGAAAAAGGCACATCTCAGGAAGCGCTGAGTGAAGGGTATTTGCACTAACCACCCCTTTTCCTCGTTTCATATGCTAAGCAGCGCAGCGAGACAAGCTGCATGCTAAAGAGTCACCTACCTCATTATTTACAGCTCTGAGATGCCTCATTGTTTCATGTTTTTTCTCACATGGGTGAATGAGAATATCTCCTCTATCTGGCTGGAGCTGTGACTGTGCAGCCGCATGAACTGTGCTGGAGAAAGATGTTCCTGTTTGCTCAAGTTATGAGTCTTTTATCTGCTGCCCCGCCATGTTTCAGTGACTATAAGACGCAGTGAAAGAGACGTGTTCTTGTTGCCACTGAAGCCTGTAACGGTGTTTTCAGAGAAGATTCGAGCGGCTCCTTTGTGGAGCTAAAAGCAGAACTACAGTATGAGGTGTTATGTAACAACCCTGGAGGTGGATGACTGGAAGGAAGCAGCAGGCCCGGAATACAGGAAAATCAAGGCTTTTCACTGTGAGCGTTGGCATGACACACCGCTTCCCACACATGTAAAATCATGCAGGAAATCAGTTCTGCGCAATTACCTCTGACATATCCCAGGATCCTCTGTTTATTAGCTCGAGCTTTGGCCTTTTAATGATCGATCACTCAGTTCGCTGTCAAAGACGGGGAGCAAAACGGCAGACGCTGAAGTTCTTCTCTCCCTCCCAAAGCTGCTGTTTAAGCACTTCCCAACGACATGACAAATAACCAGATCCCTCCAGCAAACTGTTTGTTTAGTCTCTATGGATACTCCGACTCGGACAGATGTCAAGATTGCAACCAGTGATGCTCTCCACATCTGTTCTGAGAAAAAGGTCTGTAAGGGAAACAAGGCCACAGGAACTTTGGTGTTTGTGTTTGCTCCGGCACAACACTGGCAACACGCGACGTTTGAGCTGTTTTCTCCCCACGGACGCGTTAATTTGAGCTCACACTCACATACTGTTGGAGGATAATATATGAAGGCTTTTGGCAACCAGTGACATCTATGGTAGTTAATACAAAATGTATCATGGCTGCAACAAACGATCATTTTCATCAGTGATTAATGTACCTGTCATTTCAGCGATCAAGTGGTTGGTGAATAAAATGCCGCTCGTCATTCTCCTGAGTCCATGACGACCTTTTATAACGTCGTGTTTAGCCTGACCAACAGTCCAAAACCCCCAAATATTCAGTTTACCGTGATAGAAAAGTAAGAAAATGAAAACAAAATCATTTGAGGAGGGAGCCGCAGTCTTTAGTCGATCGTCAGAAAATTTATCGACAACTGTTTTCATAATCATTTTACTAGTTTTCTTAAGCAAAACTCCCAAAAATCCTTGTTCTTGCTGAAGTTTTTCTGTGTTGTACATAAAAGTAAATGTAATATTTTTGGATTTTGGACTGGACTGACATTTGAAGATGTCTGAAGATGATATAAAAGACATTTTCCACGACTTTCTCTCGATATTTTTCACTACTTTTGGGACAAAGTGATGAATCAGTTAATCAGGAAAACAACCTGCAGATTAATGGATAATGCAAATAACAATTTAGTTGCAGCCCTTTTTTTGGAAATCAGTCAACCCTGTCTCCTAAAAATTACACTTATATACAACTAATCTGCAACAGCAAACATCTTTTGGAAGCAACATAACTGCGACTTGATTATGTTTTGGGTTTCTGTGTTTGTTTTCTGGCAGAATATCTGATCTCACAGTACAATATCCACTTGTAGTGACTACAGCGTTATTATTATTTTTATTAGATTTTTTTTAAAGCGTTTTCATGGTTATGTTTAGAGTCTCACCAAAGTGCTTTTGTTGTCTGAACCTAAACCACAGACAGGACTGTGGATGTGAACCCTGGTCTCTGGGGCCACAACCACCTCCAGGAGACTTGCTGACACTAATAAATGTAGCAGGTCATACATAAAAAAAACAAAACAAAACAAGTTCAATCTGAACACTGTCCAGGCAGCGATTACATCTGTCATCAAAATGTAATTTAGAAAACAGTTTAGTAGTGTATGAATGTAATTTTGGGTTGAACCAGTGAAAAGGAATAACTTTATAAACACTGTATTGGTCAAGCCACAGTCTGACTTTTATTTCTCAGCCCCTTGGTTTTGTTTTACACTATTAAATGCTGTAAACTTGCAGGAAGCGCTATGAATGGCTCTAGTATGAAGGCTGAGCTTGAGAGGATATTTCTTTAATGGCCTTTTTGCCATGTGGCGGGATTTACAGTGTCCGTCCCGACGGTCCTATCCCGTGTCCTAACAGTCCTCCAGCAGAATATGACTATTGTCCAGAGAGCGTCTTGCTTCCGCTGAGAGACAGACTCTTTTCTCTGCGTTTCAATGGTCCAGGGTGGGGAGACAGCCCCCCCCCC
>NW_019525347.1:252457-271291 GCF_002814215.2 Seriola lalandi dorsalis
GGCGCATGCATGTCAAATTCCTGGAGATGCCTGGTTTGAAGGAATGCCAAGCATCTGGTGTAATGTCTTGCCTTGTAGGGGTGAATTAACTACGCCTGTTAAAATTAAGTACATAATAAGAGATTTAGTAAGTTGTGAATTCAGTGAATACCAGATGTACAGGAGGAATGAGGGATGTGGCTGAAATTGCAAAATGTGGTGAATGTATGGAGAATCACATTGAAAACGAACAAATTGATATTCAGTGCATGAAATTTCTTTTCGAATGGAAAAAAGAGGAAGTGGTGAAAACAAATGTTTCACAACTCATTTTGTTGTTTTAAATAAAGATGAAGAAGAAGAAATCAGTTATTTAAACAACAGCAACAGATTTCTGAAATTGTTTTGCTCCGTTTTCAAGCAAAAAAAAAAAACACCAGACCATAAGCAATGAATTATGAAAAAGCTTGTTAGATTCACTCGGAAAAACACTAACACGATTAGAAATGGGGTTCGATGGTATTTCACTGAATTTGAATTTGGTATGGAATCCCTTATCAAACCTTATTAGGTTTACATTTCAACATATGAATGTAACTAAAGGCTAATTCAAGATTTCTTATCACAATTTGACGTCAGAAATGCTACAGCATCCTAATGACATGAGCTGCATCATATAGGAAGTGTAACCAAATCTATCTGGTATGTTCAATGACCAACCGTAACTGACTGTAAGAGCAAAAAGATCAACTGGGAACTGGATCCAATATAGAACCGGCCGACAGAACCCCAAACATGATATGATCATGTCGTCACGATAGGATTCGACTGAAAGTCAATAGATGATAAAACTGGGGCTGCACTATTTCTATTTCTTTTCTTGATTTAAAAGTTTCATCTATAAAATTTGAGACAATCGTGAAAAATAATACTCACAATTTCCAAAGATGATGTCATCAAATAGTTTGTACACTCACAATGGAGCCATCAAATGTCCAGTTAACTTCCTGTGGACCAATGATTAATCGACAGATCGAAAGTTTTTTCAGTCTACATCCAGCTGCTGTTTGACTAAGATCAAATCTATGTGTCAGCGCTCAGTATTAGACCCTGTCCAAACTGGGCAAGTTTTCTGAGCTCCATTCTTCCATACTGCTCAGTGTTTAGTGAACTGGAAACTACCAGGATTTCTTTTTATATATATTTCAAGATGTTCTCTGTCTACCGATTCTCTGTGGGGAAGGAGTTTTCAGTTGGATTTCATTCACTGACTTCGTATTTAATACATGTTTACATAGAGGAACTTATTGCCAAGCGGCGCCCTTCATCACCTTTGAACGCCCTGATTTCGTATTGGGGTCAGTTCCTGCTCATTCAGTTCATAATGATACCAAGAACAACTAAAGTGAGGCCTTAATGCTCAGAGTCGCACCGAATCCCACGCATCAGGTTCATCTCAGTTCACGGTTGACGGTTGTGTTGAATCGTCTTTGTGCTTCGGGAGTTGGGAGGGATTTTTTCTTGCGTTTGTGGAGGGAATCTGCATCTCCAGCTGCATGGAGCTGGAAGGGATTTCTACTGCGTGGTCTTGTTGCTTCTGCTCTATTTCAGACTGACCTCCTTCCTATCTTGAATCTGTGTCAGTGGCCCTTCTGTTCAGCCAACACTGTGACTTCGGCCAGTCGAGGGTGGAGGGGGACTCTTCGTTGTTGTGATTGATATCAAGCTGGCCTCCGTCACATCCGCCTCCCTGTGCGGCAACAGCTGCAGCCGATACCTTCATCTTTTAAAAGAGCTTCAACTGGTGGGTTGTAACGAAGTACATTTACTCAACTACTGCACACTTCAGTGCAGATTTGAGGTACTTGTACTTTACTTGAGTATTTTCTTTTCATGCCACCCCATTTCAGAGGGGAACATTGTTCTTTTTACTCCACATACATACAAAATATATGAAGAGTTTATAAAATATGATGCTTTGTTATAGACTACTAACAGTACACTACTGACAGTATATGCAATTTGAAGTCATAGTCACAAGTACTTTTACCTTTTGATCCTTTAAGTACATTTTTCTGATTATACTTACAAACCTTTACTTAATTACATTTCCCACCTTCCTGTAAGTCAAGGATCTGAATGCTTCCTCCACCAGTGAGTGCTGCACTGTTTCTGTTGCATATTTAAGGTCTCATAAAGCCTGTGTCCTGGTTGTGATTTCCGCATTAGACGCATTAAACTCATGCTCTACTAGCATCTCCCCCACCCGTGCCAGTTTATTATGCTATTTTAATTTTCATTCATGTGCTTGATTTAATGACCGAGAGAGAGAGCTCGGTGGCGCTGGCCTGCGGGGGTATTTTCACCATCTTGTTAAGGGCGTCAGTGAGCGCTGTGCGCCGCCGCTAACAACTCCAGGTAATGAAAGTGACAGGGATTAAGTCAGCAGTGTGCAGTTTGATGGTGGTGTGTCTTAATCAGGGATTGGCCCACATTCGTCGGCTCAATCCCTGGACGGCAAGGTGTCGCACCTGGAGGCTTAACGTCCAATCGGTGTCATCCTGATGCAAGGGATGGCAAACAGATCTAATGATACATACTGTTGGGAAATATGATTTCTTAATCACAGTGTTGACGTCCTCCTGCCGAGAAGGCGCTGCACCATTAGCTGGAAAGGCTTTTCATCTTTTTGAAATGAGACCAGATGAAGGGCTTTTGCCAGTTGGAGCCACAGAGCTCACCAGGCGCCAAAGCATGTAGGGCAGCTGTTGAAAGGTCGCTGATGATCAGAGTGTTCGAAGGAGTGTGTGTCCTCACAAAGGAAAAGGCGATGTGCAACAGATAGTGAATTCTTCAGGGTAAACATCAAGAGATAAAGACAGCTTTTGTATTTGCAGCACACAGAGCTTTGAAACTACACTTCTGCTGCAAAGTTTCTGCTGCTCAGAGGAGAATAGTCTGGTGGTAGTTGATGGTCTGGGATTCCTCAAGTCCCTCCAGAGCAGAATGCAAGTGAATATTATCCTCTCCGGATTTTCACGTGCTTGTTGTCAGCACCTTAACCCCTCCAGTGATGGCAAGTAGAGATGATCGCGTCTTCGTCCTGATGGAGGAAGTTCCCTCAAAGTTCCTTCATCGTTGTCAATCCTCGTATTTATCAAGTCAATCGAAGCTTGAATGAATATTCTTGCAAACATTCTGGCTCATTAATCCCCGTTTACACTTATCATGTCACGTGTCTTGTACGGCCACTTATATGTATGCGATCCTTCTTGATTTTACCGTGCTACATGCTAATTTGTTTTAACTAGCTACCAACGTTTATCGGTCTTCACAGGCTCTCGCTCACTCCGCTCCCTCACACACACAGATCAATACTCTCTCACCCACACATACTGTTCGGTGGGTGAGGTTATCTGAGATCAGATGAGCACTGCAACAGCTCCGTGCACCTTCTGTATCATCTTTTGAAATGGCTTTAATGATGAAAAGAGAACAAGTGATGTGATGACAAGACTGTTTTGTCAAAAATTCCACCAACATGTCGAGAAACTACACTGGATTTTGTTTACATCCAAAATGTTGCTGCTAGTGTAAGAATGCTGACTATTGCTCTTAAGACTGTTTGGTGTGTTGTACGTCTGCTAAATGTCCACGAGGAACAACTTGTCACCTCCCTGTATGTATATCTAGCTTATGCGTGGACATGACAATAAACCTGAACCTGAACTTTGGCTCACTTACTGATGTAGTTACTCCTGGGAGGAGTAAAGATTACAATATGTATCTCAGAGAGACAGATGCATTTACATCTTGTCAGCATCTGGCTAGAATACGTCTCAAACCACCTCCGGAGCTGCTGCCTAGTGCAGCCAGCAAATTATACGTCTTGGACGCTTTTACACATCAGCTTTTTTTTATTTTTTGATGTTGGATAGCTGTCTGATCTTCCCGAGAGGCATGAGGTGTTCAAGTGTGAATGGGGTCTTAGTTCAGATTGCAGGTAGTTTCCTCTGTTTGCGGTGTCATTGAGACTCTATCACGGCCTGTACGAAATGATTCAGGTGTCAGGTGTACAGGTCATTTTAGTTAAAATACTGTCTAGTGTAGCCAACAAATTATGCATCACTCCATTATGCGCCCTCTCCCTTTTTGAAGGTCAAAAACAGCAACGTTATTTGTGTCAGCTTGTAGACATGGCCGAGCGTCTGCATGTGCTCTCACCCATGAGCTCACAGAGCAGTTTTAATTATTTTATACAGGTATTATACTGTGTCTATTTATACGTTTCATATCCCAGAAGTTAATTGATGATTTGTGTAAATGTGGATTAATCCCTTGGTGAAATGCTTTGGGATGCGGAGATGATGTCATCCCTGAGCCCTTTGTGTTGAAAGGAGGGAACTCTCCGCATGAGCCCTGGCTGTCCCTTCTCATTTCATTTTAATGAATAGCAAGACACTTTGCACACACACAAAGAGCCGTGAAGAAAAAAAAAAAAAAAAAAAAAAAAAAAAAAGCAGGGCGCTTGCATGTTAATCTGTCCTCTGTCGGACATCCTGCGAGGTGACAAAGAAACGGAGCGCAGTCAGCGCGCACAACTGGCGAGAGTGTGAACGGTTTATTAAGTGCGACGAAATCCAATAGTCAAAAGCTCAGTTCCTCTTCTCCCTCTTTCAAACCAGCCATCCGGTGTTGCCACAGGTTGCGCATGCTGTGCCGCAGACATTGAATCAGCACTATGGCAACATCCTGAGCCCCTAAATGATGGATGAATTGTAGTAAATTGGCATTAGTATTCCTATCACGACCCACGGTGAATAAACCCAGCGATGACTAATGCGAGGCAGGGGGAGTTAGAAAACAAGAGCTGGGCCGGAGAGTGCAACATCACACACACACACACACACACACACACACACACACACACACACACACACACACACACACACACACACAAACCGAAAAAAGACACTGACCAGCCTTTTAACGCTGATAATCTAAGCCTTTGGTCTTTCTTCCAGAGATCCGGGTGAACAAAATCGCTCACAATTCGGCATTTGTTTTCCCTAGCAGATTGGATTATGGTAATGGAGACCGAACATCTGATCTCAATTCTGTATGGTTGTAAATATCAGATGTCTCATACTGTTTGGAAATTCACTTTCCCCACTTGATATGTAGGAGAAGGGCTCCAATTTGCCCCCGGAGACAGACTGGATCATGTGTTTGGCCCCGGGGATGGCGAAGGCAGAAAACATCTAGAAACATGAGCGGGACGTAGAGAGTTTATGTACCGGAGCGTAGCTAACAACAGGTTGCTGGAATCGCTCATATTTGGATTAGTGTCATCTGTGCACCTTCAACCCCTTTCCGACCCGGCAAGGAAGGAGTTAAGCCTCGGCTGCAGCGTGACTCAGTGCGTGGCTGCCGGTTATGGCTTGTGAAATGGACGATAATTCTGAGTTAATATAAATAGTCTGACTAATGTTCCTGCAGGATTATCCAGACTGTAAAGTAGAGCTGTCAGATGGACCACCATAATACGACAAGACAGCAGAGCAGTGCTTCTCTTCTCTACTGTGATTGGACTTTTGCTTCATGTCATGTTTAAGGAATAGTTTGACATTTTGGGAAATACACTTAATTCCATTACATGTAAAAGTTGAGCCAGTTAGCTTAGTTTGTCACTCAGACTGGAACCAAGGGGGAAACAGCTAGCTTTGCTCGGTCTAAAGGTAACAACATCCACCTACCAGCTCCTGTAAAACGCACAAATTGACATGTTTGTATCTCGTGTGTTTAATCTGTGAGAAAACCAAAGTATAAAAATAATAATTTGCTATTTTACATGGCAGGATATATTTTATCTATATGATTTGCTATAGTCTTGGCTTGTTTTCAAGAAATAAAATAGTTATTTATTTATCTATTTAGATTCACATTAGCCACCGTATTGTACCAGCGGCTACACTCCCCATAAATTTATAGACAATACTTGAATGGCCACAGATACATCACTACACATTCATATTATTCATACTCACAAAGAGACTCACAATACACAACACAAGCCCTACGACGCACAACAACCAACACCTATCAATCCACTACAAAAAAACCTAACATTAAACAATATTACATTTTTGTGAACAAGAAAGTCATAGTGTTTGGATTAATTAAATATATAAGAAATCACCTGTTAATTAGGTGTTTCCCAGTCTTTATGCTAAACTAGGCAAATAAACACAACTTTATATTTAACAGACAGACAATCTTCGAATAAGCCCATTTCCCCTAAATACCAAACTACTGCTTTAACTGCTTCGAGAGCCCGGATTGTTTAAAATGCTTCTTCTCTCATGAGTGCATTAACCAGAAACGCCGCACAGAGAAATCTGATCAATCCGTATCAGGTTTTCTTATCAGGGGTTGCAGTGCGTTTAACGGTCAAGATAGAGCACTAATGGGAAAATACCCAATTTCCTCAGCACATAACGTCTCTCCGATCTCGTGGCCCGTCTCTCAGCTGTGTTTTCAGACTCTGCTGGAGGCGGTTTGACTGTTTTTATTTAAAAGCATGCCCTCCAGTCAAAGGCAGCATGTGAGGAAACTGTCCTCTCAGTGAGACAGTGGCTGCGCTCGGCTCTTGGGTCGTGGCAGTAAGAGTAGAAAGGAGAGTTATGACTAACAGATTTCACCGTTTAATGTCATGTCTCTGAAACTTTTTCTCCCCCGATGACCAGGCTGCTCGGAAATCGTGCAGTCTCCAGGGGGAAAATGGCTGGGTAGTTTCCAGGTGTGTCAACATCAGCCCATGCTAAATGTTTATCACCCTATGGGTCAGGAAATGGGATAAAGTTACCGATAGAAGTGGGGATTTCAGGCATTCAGCTGCGGCTGTATGTCGTCACCAGGGGAATATGAAATAACTGTACGTCCAGTACAAACACGACGCCGTCATCCTAGAAGTGTGGGGAGGAGATAAAGGGAGAAATCGCCGGCTCTTCGCTCCGTCTCTGCTCGGTTTTGAAATGCTGAATCACATGTGTACAAGCATCTGTTTTTAATTTGTTCCGTCCCTCTCACTCCCTGCCTCATACTCTCCCCTTCTTTTTCCTCTTTTCCGTCCTCCCTGCCTTCCTCTGTGTGCGGGGGCAGACTTCTGGTCGTGGCTGGGCCAGAACCGGGTCTGGGGACGGGTCAGGAAGTGCGTCAGTCTGCTCAAATATTAAAAGCAGGTTCAGAGTAAAGGGCAAAACCCCGGGGAGACGGTGTGTGTGAGGAGGTTGCTGACTCCCCCGCTATGACTGCCAGCCCTGAGTCACAGCATAAATCCCTTAAACACCCTTAAACGACTTCCAGCTTTAATAAACCTTAAATGACAGTCCACCGCTGCACAGGAGAAGACTCATTATTTACTCAGAACATTTCTTCACTCCACCAGTTTACAGAAAAGTGAAGACACGTGGCGTTTACTGGTTTTTAGTTGGTTGAATAAAGTGTAGACGATCGATAGGAATTTTTATTGGCAGCAATTTAGGTTCCTGGTTCCAGCTTCTCAAATGTGATGATTTTTAGCTTCTATGTGTTTTGTATGGTTGTAAATTGAATACTTTTGAGTAGTAGTAGTAGTAGTAGTAGTAGTAGTAGTAGTAGTAGTAGTAGAATTTGTAATCTCCAAGTATTTTAACAATAGATTAATTACACAGGGTTATTTTTAAAGTATTTCATGGTTCCTGGGTCATTGTATTTGAGAATTTGCAGCTTCCTGTCCTCACGTTATAGTAAATTGAAAATCTTTGGATCGCTGGTCCTGCAGAGGACGACATTTGATGACACAACCTTGTGTTATATGAGCTTGTAAAGGGCATTTGTTTTTAGTGTCTTCTAATGTAAAACAGACCAAGCAATAAATCAATTAATCACCAGAATAACATAGAGATGAATTGATAATGAAAATAATCATTAGTAATAGTAGTAGCCCTACTTTTGGCTCTGACTGTGTTTTTTTTAAATAAAAGATTGAAGTCATTTTCATTTTAAATAATTTATCGGAATCTTTTCTTTGTATGTAATAATCCAATACCTAAAAACAATAGTCTAAAACCCCAAAATGATTGAATTACTATCAAGTAACACAAAACAGTCATTAAATCCTCACGATTGAGAAGCTAGACGAGGCACTAGGTAATATCTGGTATATTTGCTTGAGAAAATTACTTGTTAGTTATTATTATTATTATTATTACTTGATGAACAGAAACAGTTTTGTAATTACAGTTCCCATCATGCTTTGGGAGGAGATGCAAAGAGGGGGGGGTGTAATGTTGCCATGGAGACAGTGAGCTACACCTTGTGTCCTGTTTGTTTAGCCAACATTTCTTGACGTTTTGGTGAATGTGCAGCACGACGTCGTACGGTGTCGGCGTCTGTTGTCAAACATCAAACGCACCACGTGCTTGTAAACTGTAACTCGTGCTGATTGTGTGTTTACTAGGTCTGTTTGTCGGGATTCGACCGAGTTATGACCCTGAGAAGAAGAGACGCACCATGTGTCCCATGCACACCGCTGCCCAGGGCAACCGCTTGTGTCACCTGTACCACAAACCGCCGCCTGTGACGCTTCCTTACCTGTTTCTCCATTCTCTAAACAAGAGATTTTTGGGATCATGTTATTTCAAGCTCTCTTGGCTTCGCCTGCATTCACTAAACACACACATCGGCCAGAATATTTTGCATTCCACTTCACTGGTTTTTCATTGTTTTCTCACTGTTTGCTGTGGCGCTCTCTGGAGAGTGTGGTTTGGTGAACAGACCAACGAGACGTTACTCCACTTCTTTTTTTTTTTTTTTCTCACAGAACTGTGTGATTTCTGCTCCTTTCTCTCCTCGCTGTGAGTCTGGCAGAAGAACTGTAGCTGCGATTCTCCAGAGAGACATATTCAGTACCATGTTTCACCATTGTTGCAGCTATCCCACGCTTCGCTTCGCTGCACAACCGCCGTTGATTTTCGCACACCGAGCGTCACTGTTGATTTTTTTCTGCCGTCGTGCGGTTGATGGATTTCTCTTCACACAGTTTCTGGGTTCATTAAGGGAAATTAGCAAAGAATACCGTGTTTTCTCAGTATCCTCCCTCCTTTGTCTCCTTGTTTTGCTTCCTCGCTGTTAGTGTCAGGGTCCGGTTAGGTCTCTGGTTGGTTGACACAGGAGTAACATCAACATTCAGGGTCCATGGAACTGATGGGAAGAGGTCAGGGGGTCATGGAGGGGAGCCAGAAACTGACGTCAGGGGCACGTTGCTGACTTCAGACCAGAGGAAACACCTGGGGGAAACCCAGAGAGGAAGTGACAGGACACGACACCTCTCCTGTTCGCTCTGACTGTCTTTTAGTCAGCTGACCTGATACCGTGTCACTCACCTGACATGATTGATGGGTCGTCACCGGCTCCGCGTGTTGCAGATTTGTTCATATTGTTTAATTTCTTCTTCTGTAAAACAGCAGTTGTTTGGAGTCTGTTCGCAGTGGAAGGGACGTCAACATAATTCACATGGAGGCTGCCTGTCGTTTTGCACTGTTGTTTCTACGAGCTCCATCTCTCAAGCTTCTAGACAGGAAAGAGCTGAATGCTTCACACGTCTGGTATGCCTTTCTAGTGCAAGCCAAGCTGCGTGTTTAGCCCACAAAAATGCCAGGAAGACTCCCAGCTCAACCCCACCACGGCCCGGACACATCACGCCTGTGTAGGGATTTTCTCTGAGCTATTTCACCAAAATGTCAGGGTGTTGCACTGTGGGATCTTTTTTTTTTTACCCTGGCAGCCTGGTGTGCTGCCCAGAAAAAGGCTGCGAGAAGCACCACGTCTGTAGGCTTTATTGTCTTCCTCCCTTCAATGGAACATTGTCCAGGCCGGTTCTCACAGCCCAGGCCTCTTCTGAATCCTCTGTGTGTGTGTGTGTGTGTGTGTGTGTGTGTGTGTGTGTCTGTGCGAGTGTGTGTTCTGTCTTTCTTTCGTTTCCCTCGTCCCCGAATATCTTCATTGACATTTTTGCGTGCTGGAGTCATCTCGGACCACCCTGAGTTAATATAAACCTGCGCCGCCAGCCGAGACCTCTCATATCCTGACCTTTCTCTGGCCTTTCAGCCATTCTTCCGTTTACGTGCCCCCCCCCCCCCCACTCCCACTGATCAACAGCGTCCCACTCCCCCACCCGCTCTTACAACCCTCCTGTTACGTCGCATCCTATATAATAATAATAAACACACAATTTGAGACACTGTCCATTCAAGTCGGTTTCCCTCGTGATGATGCACAGGAAGCAGAACTCACTCGGTCCGTCAGACAGGAGTGGTGTAAACGCTGGGGAGCATTGTTGTGCTTAAAGGGTTAATCTGTCTCACATTTCCCCTACATGACTTTGTCTCTGTTGGCTCCATGTCAGAAGTGCCATTTCCCCATGGGCTGTGGTGCCCCCCCCCCCCCCCCCCCCCCCCCCCCCCCATCACGATGAAGGATGGATGGAGCTGACATTGCATTATGCACGGCCACTACACCCAGCTGGTTTGTCAAAAAGCCTAATTGCAGCCAGTATTAAAGGCCTTCTGTGCCAAATGGTGCGATTGTGCAGTGGTGAGATGTTTTGACACGAGGTCTTCTCCGTCCTGGTTTCTCCTGAACATGAGAGATGATCTTACCTCCAGTCAAAGAGCTACCACACTTCTGAAAGACCTACACCAGGGGTTTAAGTTCAATCAGTATTTCTTAATTAGCTGCTAGCTGCTAAGCAAAGTCAGTCCACCACTCTGTTATTCTTAACCGTTTGATTTTTTAGTTTTCTTGTATTCACCCAACTTTCGTAGTTTTCTGAAAATAAATACTTTTAGATAACTCATGCCTGAAACTCATATGACTTCTGGGTGTGTGAGATGGAGAATTAAAGTGACATGAAAACTACAAGATAATTGTAGAAAATAGTTTCTTGAACTGTCAATATCAACATCTGCACCGCTAAACTAATTTCCATTATCAGTCAATCTGTTGATCTAGTTGTTGATCAGTTAGTTAAGCCTTTGATCTATAAAATGTGTGAACCCTCATTTTGTCTCGCCAGTGATCAAAGTCAGAAGCTTCAACCAGGAAATTACTTAAATCAGTGATTTTACCGTCAAAATGATCTATTGATTAATTCATTGTTTATTAACTAATTGATTAGCCTAATTGTTTCACTGCTTATATAATATATCAAATATTAAACGTTTCTATATTCCCCTGAAGCAGCTTTCGGGCTCTTGGTCTGTTTTAGCTGTTTGCTCTCTGGTATTACCCTTCCATTGCTCAAGAGGAGCAGGAAGATCCTGTGGTATGTTAAAAAACAATCATGTGAATGTGATATTACGTTTAGTCCAGTTACAGACTGTTGCATCACGCCCGCTCTGCTCTCCCCTCCGGCCGATCTGCAGCAGTGGTTTTCGCTCACGCTGATGTTTTATCCATTAAAAGGAGCTGAGAGTGAAAGCAGGGTCGTCGTTTCTTCCTGTGTTGACATCAGAGTGGGAGTTGTTGTTTATGTCTTCAGCGCTTGACCCACAACAACCCCGAGGTCACGCAGGACTCGCTGGCCACGTTCCCATTCATTGTCTGTCCGTCTTTTTCTGCACTTGCATTCCTCTTCAGCCTCCAAGAAGGGAGCCGTCAGCAGGAAGTTCAGGAGGGGAGCGGCACGCGGCCGCTTCCACATCCACTGTAAACACTGGATGCTGAAATTGACATTTGCATTTATAGAAACCTCTGCCTCATCGCCTCCTCCTCTCTGGCTATATTGTCTTATTATACGCAGTAGATTTAGCTCTTTGTCTGGGCCGAGTGTCATCAGTTGTTGCTAACTGATCCCTATAATCTCCTGCACTGTGGTTGTAGTGTTCAGTGCAGACTGGGGATTTATTAGTAGCTAATACAGCTCTAACCACAAAGCTTCAGAGGCTTTTAGGAACATGATGGCGTGTGGAAAACTGCTAAAGGAGCAAACCACATTAAGTCTGAACTTCAGGACTAAATTGAAATCGCAGTTTTAGGGCAGAGCATCCTCGTCTGCACCACCTAAGGTCGACTCAATAACCTGTCTACAGCCGACGCAGTGAGACGTCAGTTACAGTGTCGATAGCGAACGTTGGAAAATGCCCATGAGAGCCCTGAAAAACACCTTTTCAAACATCTGGAAAAGTGTCTGTCACTAAAAGTCTGATTGTATTTTAAACAGCTGAGTCTCTTACTTCATTCATCTGTTATAAAATATCATAAAAAAGAGAAAAAGACCCCAAGATGATGTTTTCATCTGTCTTGTTTAGTCTGATCAACAATCCAAAGATACTGAATTTACATTGAAATAAAAAAGAGAATACAAGCAAATCCTTCCTTTTTAGAAGCTGAAAAAATGACATTTTTAATCCATAAATCATTTAGGATTAAGCCATTATCAAAATTATTGTTGATTGATTTCCTGTCAATACCGATCTAGTTATAGTCTCAGCCTTATTTAAGGAAATGATCAGGCCAGGAATGGATGGCATTGATTGACATTAAACACAAGCAAATCTCCATATGTGAGTAACTGGAAAAATGACAAACAATTGATCAGGTATCAGAAAAGTAATTTTTGGCTAATTGATTAATCGACTGATCATGTGGGCCAGTGAGGACGCTACTCTACAACTCTGTGGTGGAATAGTTTGTTATCACCTTCCCTCCTGCCTCTAGTCCTTCTCAGGCTCTCAGTCAGAGACAGTATGGACACCGTCCCTCTAACTGCGCGAGTCCTCCACTGATTCCCAGATAAACCTCTGTAGTCAGTCACCGATAATCAAATCCCTTATGGATGAACAGGGTAATAGCGCTGTCATCACGTTATTCAAACAGACTAAGATGCTCTGAAAAGAGGCTTTTTTTTTTTTTTTAAATAAACTTAAATCTTCCTTTTTGACTGTCTTCAGCACTGAAATCCTTCCAGCTGCCTGACTACATAATGAAAGGCGATATTGTGCAGCAGACGTCTGTTCCAAAGCTGACCCATAGTTAAAGCTTTGAAATATTAGTGGAAAGGCTGACGCAGGAAAGAAAACCCTCGCAGATCCAGCTCCTGTGTGGCAGGAGAGAAACTTTCTGCCACATTACGGGAATTAAGGGTTATAATTGTGGAGTTCAGGCATGTGCTTTGACACGTCTGTCCGTATCCTCGACGCAGACAGAAGAATTCTGCTTATAATATTTAGCTAATAACTGTGGCTTCACTTGGGTCATGTACCCTTAAATTAGTCTTGAGTAGAAGCTAAAATTAGATAATCCAGATGTTTTGCCATTTGTCTGCTGCACAAATCCCTGAGCCAGACGAGTTAAAAATGGAAACAGTGTTATTGTGTTATAAAGAAATCTCAGTGGATGACTTCAATGAGAAGAAAGCAGCAGTGCTTGTCACATTTGCATATTTTGCACTTGAAAGGGCCTTTTATCATCTCCTGATTATTCTCCTCACTTTATTTAACTCATGCAAAGACGCTTATTTGCTTTAATCCAGATTATGTGGATGTCTTCGTCATACAATAGACTGAAATGTCTCCATGTTATCCTGGTGGATCTGTCTGGGCTGACTGCCTTTTTGAATTTGAACGGACTAGATTTCAAAAAAGAGCGGGAAAAGTCTCCTCAGCTTTGAATTTGAACGGACTAGCTTTCAAAAAAAAAAAAAAGAGCGGGAAAGGCCTCGTCAGCTGCTGCAGTTGGTCAGCAGCAGTCTGTCTCTCCCTGGCTGTGAAGCAAACGGGGGGAAACGTGCTCCGTTTTTTCTTTTGGCAGCCAAACTTACTTGTTGCCTGCGTGCAGCTCTGTGCTGCCTGAGCCTGGAGTGTGATCAGACGGGGGCTGAGGGCAGCTGCTCGCTCCCCAGGGGTCAGGTCACTCTCACAGGGTTGCTGCAGGGTCAGGAGTCGGGGTTTGGCAGACAGTGTCTACTGTATGTGTGCATGAGTCAGCGAGGTGTGAAAGGGCTGCTCTTACATTAACTTTTGGCTGCGAGTTAAGTGCTGTGGTTTGTGACTGATTGCATCATTTGAATCTGAGTCTTCAAATTTTTCGGAGGCGGCCCACGGCTTTGGTCCAGAAGGAAGTTTCTCAACAACTAACAGATGGATTGCCATGAAGTTTTGTGCCGACATTGATAATTCTCAAAAGATAAATCTAAATGACTTTGCTGACCGCCTGGATTTTTCTCAAGCGCCGCCTTGATGTTGACCTTTGTGGTTTTGAGTGAAATGTGTATACAGCTACAATTTGTCATGAAAGTTTGTACAGACATTCATGGTCTCCTCAGGATGAATTGTTAATAATGACCCCCTGACTTTCCATATAGCACCATCATCAGGTCAAACTTCCAATGCTTTGGTTTGGTTAATGCTTGCGTTTCTTCTGGCCCACTATGCGCCCCAGTTGCACGGCCCAAGTCTGGCATTATACAGCATGATTGTCAGATGATACTTCCACATCTGGACCAATTTCTGATGCACACAAAGACAATCTTCCAGCTGTCAGCCAACACTGGAGGATAACAGCCGGAATCTGCCCAGATGTGGAAGTATATGGGCCGGACTAGGGCCGACGACCCAAGAATATGTTGGTCCATTTTGTTTTCATTTTGCTTCTTTGTGTCATTACCTTAACGAAATTGTTTGACATTTTGTGAAATACACTTATTTTATTTCATGACAAGAGTTAGATGAGAAGATTGATGCCACTCTCTTGTTTGCACAAATCTTATGTAGGTACAGCCAGCAGCAGGTTAGCTTATCTTAGCTTAGCTTAGCTTATCTTAGATTAAAGACTGAAAACAGTCAGAAACTGCTAGCCTAGCTCTGTTCAACAGCAACCAAATCTGCCTGTAAGTTAACTGACTGCTGGCTGTAGTCTCATAGTGAGAGGACAGATGTGAGAAGGCAAATATTTCCCAATGTTGAAGTATTCCTTTAATTTTGGAATGAGCTGCACGAGAAGTCATGTTGAACTGAAACCCTAAATCTGCCTGATTTTCGTTCTTGGACTTTTTCCTTGGACGTATCAACCCTGGCAGGAGTTTTTGCAGGAATAAGCTTGGCTGCAGAAGTTTTGTTTGATTTGAATGTTTCTGCAGAAGAATGTCTCTCTGTTCTTGTTCTCTTTATATGCACATTGAGAAGATGGGATTCATCTGCTGAGCTTAAGTGGGAATGTTATCCCTGTTATGTGCTGAGGGACTGCCTGCCTGCTTGCCTGGCTGCTTTACTGCCTGGGAACCGTTGGTCGTTGGACAGCGCCAGAACTAATGTCTCTCGCCAAGGGAGGGTCTGAAAATATGCACACATGTTGTTCAAGGTCCAACAAGACACTAACAGGCTGATACAGGAGGAAGATTTGTTACAGCAGAGAGAATATTTGATTATATTTGAATGGTTTTCTTTCCGTAGAAAACTTAGATAACAACATGTGTGACGAAGAGTTTGAAAAGATTGATGTGTTCATCCTCTAGAATGCGTTTTCATGCAAGCAGTCTTTTCTTAAAGGAGCATTCCTCCAGTTCTACCCATGAAGATCAGTTTACTCATCACAGGAAGTTCTACTCAGCTTGTGAAAACTTCTGAGGCTTTGCAGAGAACTTTTTAAAGTCTGAGAAAATGACCTTGGTCATACAGTGATCAAGGTTATCTTGGTTTGGCAACTTCAAATTTGTATCTAAATATAATCGAAATCGCAATATGGCCAACTGCAATATCCAAATCGCAGGCGCTACATCAGGTAAAATCTTTTACAACATTGTTGTGCATTGTTAGCACCATTCTCACCCATCCTCCAGACGTAAGGGAACATGCTGATTTGGTACAAGGCCCAACAAAAATCACATCATCATTCTACATTTTTTTTCAGTGAAACTCTACATGCAGAAATTACCATTCAATCTGAAATTGTGACTCATATCGCAATATGAATTTTTTAAAATGTATTTATTTTTTTGCATATTGTGCAGCCCTACCTAGTTTTGCATTTCTGTACTGCAATTTCTTGTTAGTTATTGTCCATATACATAAACACCAGTATATCTGCAGTAAACTGATATCTGAAACTCAGGTTTATATTTGTTTACCAGTATAACAGACCTAGATCAGCCGTTAATAAAATGTAGGATATTGTCTGGTCATGTGGTCCTCCTCTGATATGATTGATGGTTTTCTTCGACCACAGCTGTATAAAATCAGTCGGTTAAACCAGATATAAAATGTATTTTCTCCTTCTTTTTTTTTTTTTTTGGTGAACTTTTTAATTAGTCTTGGTTTTCCTGGGCAGTTAATGTGTCAAGTGAAGATCTAAGCATCATTTCAAAGTAGTGAAATTATCGTAAAGACTTCAAGAGACCATTTCTGACAAAGGAATAGCCTTTAGCTTTATTTTAAACACTTGAAATATTCCTTTCAAGTTGCTTCTCTTTGTGTCTTCAGTAATTGACATGAACACCAAATATGTTTTTGACTTTGTTTTTTCAGTGTCTTTTTGGGGTCTGATTTCTGAGGAGACTCTTGGAGCCCCTGGGGGTTTTATTCCCTCAGGATTTATGTGCTGTGGTCTGCGGCGTGCAGAGAAACACCGCACTGCCAGCCCGTGAGCATGGAGGCATGGTGGCGGGGAAGGTGGAGGAGGAGTTAGGAGGAGGTAGGAGGGAGAGAAGGTGTAAGGAGCAGACAGGCAAAAGTTCACCCACAGCAGGCAGGCGGGTCATCTGAGGTGGATTGCTCAACCCGTCGCCAGACTAGATATCTCCTTCAGTTAAAAAAAACATAAGGAGTGTTGATTTTGGAGAGGTTGTCTGCAGTCAGGAGAGAGGAATACATCAGCCAGACTCCAGTTCCCCCCCCTCTGCAGACAGACTCCTTTACCTTTCCCCTCCTTTTTTTCACTCTCATTTCATATTTTTCCCTCCAAATCTTTCCAGTCCAGACAGCTTTGAGGATGAGAGATGTTCTGATTCTGGCCTGTTACAATAAGCTCAGCCGGCTCCACATGCAGATACTGTGCATTTCTGAGATCCTATCCCAGTTCAGGCTTTGGGGGATTCCTTACAGTGAAGCCACAGCAGCACATGGTGCATGTTTTCATTATTTCAGACCCATGCTTTTCAGTTTGACCTTTCTGACTTCAGTCCGTCACTATAAAAATTGGCCCTAAACTACAGATGTGCTATAAGAACTAGATACTGGACTCTCTTTATGGCACTCAAAAACAATTTTCTAGCCCTCACATTAGCGTGTCCATGCTGCTATGTCGCTTCTCAGAGTTGTAAGTTCCTGTCTCATAGCATTATAAACCGTAGGTGCTGTGTTTTGGCGTCTGATAAACCTTCAAATTCACAAATCTTTTACTGAAACTGGACTTCCTGGATCATGTTTCACTGTGTCAGCAGTACCCAAAACAACATGCCCCCACAAATGCAGCCCCTCGAATTGTTTTAGCACAGGGCTGATTTAGGTCTGAACGTCCACTCAGAGGGGCGGACAGGACAGGGAAAGGATGATCGATGACCATCCTTCATCGATTTCACGCGCCCACCAAGATATAGTGTGATAAATGTGGTGGCTGAGGGGGGGGCCGCTGGTTTCTCACAATGAGCTCTTCCATGATTGCATTTGCTGAAAAGTGGCATGTGATTGAGCTGGTGACTCCCTCACCTCGCCCTCTGCACGTGCAGCACACACACCTGCAGGAACATGTGGAGCAGAGTGGGCAGTTCGGATACCAACCCAAGCCTAATAAGAAAATATTTCCCAAAATGGGAAACATTAAAACTGAATCGTATTTGCAAAAACCAAAAGCGGACCAATCACATTGGAGCACAGTGGAGGTTCGCTTCCTCCAAACTAAACCTACAGTGGAGACGGGACCAGTGAAAGGCGCGAGTGACTAAATGTACATGTACACACATCTATATTGAGACACTTCGTCTAATGTAATTTCCATTTCAAGGACTTTGCATGTAACAAAGAAACTGTGCAGAATTAGCCTAATAGTGTTTATTTCTCACTGCTGGATTATTCTATTTATGCCCTTTTGGGTAACAGCAGATTAGGTTTGTCTGTCGTATAAATGTGGTTCTGTGGAGTGATTTCATGCAGACGGAGCTGTCCTGAATTAGCTTCTGTCCTTGTCAGTGGTTTACGAGGCCTGTCATTGTGTAGAGAGACGGTGCACATATGCCCTTCTGCTAAAATAGACCCAGTTTTTTTTTTCTTTTTTTTTTTGGGGGGGGGCTTTTCCATGAGGACAAGCTCGGTCAGGTGGCAGTTAGGCCAGTCACTGTTCATTTGGTTACTATTCCACTGAGAGTCCCCCCCCTCCCCTGAGGTTACATTTTTAAATCTTTTTATTCTCTTTTGTCCAACCGACCTAATGAATGTTGACTCAAAACAACGAAAGAATCGCTTCCTCAGCAATGTTACGGACTCATTTTCTGTATATTAATTTATCGATTAATTGTTTCAGCAATTAAAGTGAAAGCGTGTGACCCCTAGAGTTTCGCAGGTCCCGTCCTTTAGTGAACTCCGCAGCAGACAGTATCTTCAGACGTGGCAAGAGTTCAGACACACGAGGCCCCTGTGAGGAAATAGTTTGGAGGGAGTGTTGGTGGTCTCTCGCTATTGAGTCCACTGAATGAGGTGGGTGGGCCGGGAAGGTCGCCTGTCTGCGAGGGTAGATGAATGTTGCCGTAGAGAAGTGGCTTGCTGTGAATGGTTGCCACTCACCTGTTTGGCTGCACTTAAGTATTTGGCACAGTGGGGAGTCGGG
>NW_019525347.1:271311-391869 GCF_002814215.2 Seriola lalandi dorsalis
GGGGGGAGGGGAGGGGATCTCCACTTGTAAAAGATCAGACCAGGCCTTTATACACACACATTCACCGCTGGATCAATCGAAGCGTAAATGAGTAATTATTGCTGCACCAGACGTGTCACTTCTGTGAAGGCATGTGCGGCGCAGAAGTGCAGATGTGTGTTGCAGAGGAGGGTTTGAGGTTGATGCAGGAACAGCGGCACGCTCGGGGAAAGTCTGGTGCAAAAATGTGAGCAGTGTCTATAGTGCAGCTAAGCTCTCTCCTCTGTCAGAACAGAAAGCAGACCTGTTTAATTATGAGGGACACATCCAAGCTTTCAAGTGGAAATAAAAAGCCCGGGCTTATGAAACAATAGTCAGAGCTTTGAACACATGTTGGGAAGGGTATTAGTGGAGACATTTGAACTCTCTCTGCACCTTAAATGCATTAGGATTGGGTTACTACAGATTATGGGGCATTGTAATTCTTAAATTATTAGGCTGATGATGTGACTATAACGTGCACTGGTAGAGTGCAGATGTTTCTTTGGCAGTCGTAAGGTCCAGGTTCGGGCTCGCAACATGGACTGTTTACTTTCCCGGTAGGCAGGGGTCACCGAGACCGCCTTAGTTGGTGGTGCTATGCCTGTCAAGCTTTCTGTTCTTGCACGTCGCATTATGCAGTTTACAATGATAACGGAGGCAGATTTACCATTGAGATTAATATTTTAGACAAATGTCCTTGAGTTGGACAAAAGTGGTCGTCTAGATTAACACTGGCTGCTTCTGATCACCTTGGTCCCATATTTTAGCAAATATCTGACCACTTTCATAATGTATAAAAACGCAGAGCACAGATAAACATGCAGTTTAATGAATTTCTTATGTTTTCGTTCTGTTGTTTTAGTTTGTTCTGGTCTAAACAACTCCCAACTCTTTATATATGGAGTATCTTTCTTACTACAGCCCCATTTATTCCATTCCAGCATGTAGAGAAATCCAAAGCTTGACAGGCCAGTCGTGCCTAGTTACCGGTTATAAGCTATGACCGGGTGATTGCTCCTCACAGGAGGGGTTTAGTAGCAGTACAGTCAAGTGTTTGAGGAGGTAAGATATTTTTGAGTGACTAGCTAGGGCTCTGAAATGCACTGGATATATTTTTTTAAGTGCTTGGCATTGCATAGCCAGGGGTGGCTCCTTGACCCTGCATTAGTTCATATAGTGGTCTGGAGGAAGAGGAGGAGGAGGATGGGGAGAGCTGGGCAGGGCAGGGGACATTAGGAGCCATGCAGCTAAGAATAAACCGAGCTGCTGCTCAACGAAGCTGAAGGGAATATGCTCGGGGATCCCACCCCCGCCTCCAATCAGCCATTCAACCCTGCAGTCCAGCCCCAATTAGGACACTAAAGCAATCAATATTATGACAAAATGCCGCCTTTTCTCCAGACAGAAAGCTGCTTTGTCACAATGGGGGCCCCTCAGACAGACTGGGCCGCCCTGTCTCCAACTCCTCGCTTCCCCTCCTCCACCCCCACCTCCTGTCCCAGCTACACCCTCCCAAATTCTTCACACTGATGAAACCTTTTGTGGTAGATTTTGAATTAAGAAGAGATATTGAAGAGTGTAGGAAAGAGCAAACAGCAGATTGATATCAAACAGTCTGCTGATTACTGAGGATCACTTGAAGCTAGCATCTTATTCTGCTCTACAGCTGTTCTCATTTGTATGCTGGCACAGAGACCAGAGCGCACTGACACTGCCGCATCACTCAGTGGCTAATTCGCTCTCCCCAGCTGGCCGCTGTCTGTAGCTTTAGTTGCCGTGCCCCAGCTGGTGGACGCTTTTGAGTTTGGTTGAGGAGCCGCGGCTGCATTTTAGGGGTCACTACCTGGAACCCAGTGTTGGCTCTCTCCGCGGCATCCCACCTGCTCGTTCTCTATCCGGACCACCAGGCCCCTCCGCCTCGATTCCCCGCTCCAAAACACACCCCTCTGGGGCATCCGAGCCCAGCTGCATCTTTTTCAGCCATCCGGTTCACACACAGCAGCCAAGACGCACTTACTGGCTGTGGTGGAAAGTAAACAAGTACATGTACTCAAGTATTGTACTTAGGTGCAAATTTGAGGTACTAAAAATCAAAAATTTCAACAATGATGTGTAACACAAGAATCTAGCTTCTAATCACGTTAATAACAGAATCGACACTGTTTATTGTGATTCAGGGACCAGTTACCAGACAAACATGACGCTGACACTAATGGAAACAATGGAAGTTGCCTATCAAAATGAATATTCTGCTGTGCTGAAGGGTTGTGGGGATTTCACTACATATTTCATCACTGCTCTCTGTGACATTTATTAACCCTGTCCTGACTCATTTCTGCTTTTTGCTGCGAGGGACAGCGGTGTTTGCTCCTCAGAGGGGGGGGGGGGCTGTGCTGCAGCTGCAGAAGCTCATGTAAAAACAACACAGAGAAAATAATGTTAATTCTATTTCCTCATTCAGTGAATATCAATTAAGTGAATCAGTGAATTTTAATTCAATGTAAACATTAATGCACATGTGAGTTTTCTATGATACGGCCCATTGTTCTGTATTGTAAGCCCTGTTACTTTTCATGCTTTAAGTACGTTTTGCTTATAATATGCACTTTTACTAATTACGTAAAAAATTCAATGCAAGTGAGTCTGAATACTTTTTCTGTCTCTGCTTCCTGGAATAATGGAAGTGTTTTCTTTGAGATGATACTTGCAGAACCTCTAAAAGTCATAGTTCACTCACCACGAAATAAAGCCAGCATGGACAGAATGTTGTTTTACATTACACCATTTCAAGACTTGAGCACGGCATCATGTGAAACTAGTTAAGACTTGAGTCAGCCCATGAACTGAAGAGAAACAGAGTTGTTCTGCCACTTTGGGCCAGTAAACAGCACCTCAGCCGTTCCTCCGGACGCCGCGTCAGCAGCCAGAAACCACCGGAGCTGCAGCTTGCTCAGCACAATCGCAGTGTTTATTATGTTTTTACACCGCTACTTAACTGCACTGTTCCATGTCAGATAAATGATCCCAGACTAATCCTGCACACTAACAGGCGAGTACAAACTCAATCTGCTGAGACAAGTTCTAAACTTATTGTGTTGTTGCTGTCCGGTCCCAATCAGCCGTTAAGAACAACCATCGACTGCATGTTCGTTTGAGTCAGTTACTTGAAAAGTGAAGCACCAGTAGATTTACTGCTGTGTAATAATCTCCTGACGAGGTTTTAATGGTGCAGCGATGGTCGTCTCCTGTCACAGTAGCCTTGTTGTGAGTCATGTTATTATCTACTTAGCCCCCCCCCCCCCCCCCCCCCCCCTCCTCCCGTGGTGTGAATAAGGGTCAAATCCCAAGCACATCGGGGACCTCTGCGGCCCACTTACGAGATGGTTGCCGTGGCTACGGGCCCGGGGCACCGTGTGCATCCATTATGGGAGGCATGTGCAGTGAGACAGGCCAGTGGGGGTTACTAGCCTGGGGGTGGGGGTTCAGCGGGAGCAGCTGCCCCACGAGCCACAGTCTGCACATCTGGATCATCTAGCCGGGCTGTCACCATGATGAGCCACACTGGTTCAGTGTGTTAGGAGCAGCGCTGTGCAGGAGAAGCGAGGTCGAAACCCAGCGTCATCCCTCTTCACTGCAAGACTCTGATTATTGACTTCCGTCATTTGAGACTCAAGTAACTGGTTTAATATTTTTCGTTGTCATTTAGATTCTTTGAGACTTTTTTCGCTGCCTCAACATGGGATGAATTCAGTTTTTGTCCCCCCACCTCTCCCCCCTTTTCGGACCCCACTTCCACCCCCAATAATTTTCACACAGTCCCTTTCAAGACAGTGTGAATCAGAACCAGCTTTATTGGCGTGTGTAGAAATCCAAGGAATTTGAATTGTCCAAAAATAATTCAAGAAGACACGGAGAGACAAGCAGCTAAAAACAAAGACGGCAAAACAGAGCGAAGACACGTAAACATAAACATTAAACTATAATAGCTGGAAAAATGGATAATTCTATAAATATCTAAAGAAACAATAATGAACAAGAAGGTCCAGTGTCTATTTTCAGTACAAGTCAAACAGTTTGTGTAAATTGTAAACAAGAATACAATAGTGTAAGGCTGTTGGAACAGATACTGAGTGAGTAATGCAGTGGGTTACATGTTAAGGCACCAACAGGGAGAGGTTTAAAAATATAACTTAGACAAAAAGGTAACGGAGTGTTTAATGTGATTAAATCCCTGTTTAAAGCGCATCTGATGTCTCTGCAAGTTGATATTCATACCACCGGGAAATAAATGTCAAAGCTGCTTTAGATGCCCACATCTTAACACTGATGGTGTGCTTTGGAAAATGGATGTTAAAAGTATAATTTGCAAGTTTTACAGTAGTTTGAGAGGAACTTTATATCAAAAGCGCTGCAGATAAATATATATATATTCATCAATGCCTCTGAAAGCCTCTGCTTGTAGCCAGTTAGAATTTATGAACTATGTTGAGCATCTGTAGACATTTGGGGAAAATAAATAAATAAATAAATAAAAGTTTCAAGATCAGCCTGGCTCCTGCTGAGAGGCGTGAGGGAACAATCCTCCTGGAAAAACTAGAGCCCGCTAAGCTCCACATTATGACATGAAAAGGGCAGTTTCAAAAATGACATCAGCAATGAAAACAGCTTTGCTCACTGCAAAGATTATCCCTGGGTGTGGTTGGCTGGAGGCTGTTCGGTAGGAGATCAGTTGAGGTTACAACAACACGTGTCCACATGTGGAATAATATGGTATTGATTATTTAGGTAATGTATGTTTTCCATTCTGCGTGAGCTGGAGCTTTTGACAGATATTTCCTCTCTGGAGTGTTTCTCCCTCTCCGCTCCCTCACTTCCATATGAAAAGGGGATGGTGGGAGTAAGAGGCGTGTGGGGGAGGAGAGGAGGGTGCGCGCACGTGCCATCCTTCGCCCCCTGAGCTCGCCGCAGCCCGGCTGAGCGGGCTAATCCACACAAGGCCAGAGGGAAAGAGATGAGACGGAGATACAAGTTTTATATCCTGCCAGGCGTGGCTGATATATGCCACGGATACTCTCATCACAGAGCTCCTGTGTTTGTAGAGCTGCCAGTTGTAATGCTATCTGCTTGATATCAAATGGAAAACTAGCTTTAAGAGAAAAGTGCCAGGATACCTCTTCAAAAATGTTTGTGGGATAGCGTCGAAAAAACCCCCCGCCTCTTTCTGTTTCCCTGAAATTCTGTATATATGCAACTAAACAGCAAATTACACATATTTAATAGTAGATAGAAATTAATTCATCAAGACAGTGTTCACGATCCACATCCTGCCTCCTGACGTCATTTGTGAAGAAGCTACAGAGCGTGGGTTTTTTTTTTTAGGAGCTACATCATCCAGCTGTTAGCCTCTGGCTGTAAATCACACCTCTCCCACTTGGTTCGGGGCTCCAGATGCAGTTGGGTTTGGTGTTGGTGGCGGCGGTGTTGACAGTGGGTAGGTGGATTGGGGGGTTGTGGGATGAGCCAGACAGCCAGTAGGAGACCTCGTCTGCCACTTTGTTTTGACAGAGCCCAACCGCTCCCACCAGGACGGCGTCTCACCCACGTAAAGTACGCCCAGACTCCCGCCTGTCGCTGAGCAGCCAAACATGTCTGGCTTTGGCTTCTGTCATTCACAGATTTATGGTGTGCTCCTCGTGCTTTCTGAGAACGTGAGAAATCAGGAACAGATTGCAGAACGGCTGTTTTCCAATGAGACGAATGATCTCAATGGATTTACAGTCAACAACGTTAACGCACATAAACTAACAGCTTCCCTTTGCTTTTGTTTCTCAGGGCAAACATTGATGAGGTGGAGACGGAGGTTGTGGAGATCGAGGCGAAACTAGATAAGGTAAGACGTTTTGCTATTGTCACTGCCAGTCGTGCCGTCAGGTGCTGTAAGAGTATTCTCAGAGGCAGATTGTTTTTATATTGTATTAGAATATGTTAAACAGCAAACCAACACTAAATAACAGGACAGGAAATTATTGGCGCATTGCTCAATGTATACAGTGCTTTTCTTGTCTTATCAACCACTCAAAACCTTTTACAATACTTGCCACATTCACCCGTTCACACATTGGTACGCTGATGGAACAGCCATCAGGGGTAATTTGGGGTTCAGTATCTTGCCCAAAGACACTTGGACACGCAGACTGGAGAAGCTACCGATCTTCTGATTGACGACCCGCTCTACCTTCTGACCAACAGTCGGCCTTTTGTCAAGCATGTTATAATTCTCGCTACACCTTTCATCCACCTGTTTTCATCAGTAGTTTCAGGTGGCACATTAAAAAAACTTGAGAGGAAATTCCAGAAATAAAGTGTCAAAATATGACACTGACGGCGAGGTGGAAAGGTTTGTGTTCTGCTGAAAGTGCATTGATTAGCGAATATATCACGACATACCTGAAGCATGTGCAAACATCAGCTCTACATGTATGTGGAGCAATGAGGAGACAAATTAATACATGAAACAAACATCATATTTTCTTCATGGTTTTCCACCGTTGACTGATGCTCTCTCCAGCTGTTTGTTGTGATGCGCCCCGACTCCCCATATTCGGTTTGTGCTAGTTGTTGGAAACGTTCATTAATTCATTCAAATCTTCTTCTTCCGCTAATGTTTTGGAAATTCTGCTGAGATTTGTGCTGCATTTGAATGGAAACCTGACTAGTGATGGTGCTTGCTGGTAAACCACATGTTGCTACGAGGCAAGCGCAGTGAAAACCGCCACAAAATGTGGAGCAAGCGGTAGATGTGACACCGATTTTCACTGGGTGGAGGTGTGAATATGCGACTGCTTGAGGTTTGCATGTAGGAACAAGAGGGTGCTTCCTGTAAAACACTTAATAACTTCATTTTGAAAAGTCTTGTATGGATAAAGAATAACTTTCTTATAAAACAAATCTTTGTCTAACTTTTTGGCAGAGACGGTGCAACATCTTGTCCACGCTCTCGGTGCGTGCCTGTTTTCTTTCTCTACAAAGCGTCAGTTGAGATCAGTCCAGGTGACGTCAGCTCTGTCTCCTTTTTTTTGTGCAGAATTTATATGGAATATAAATCCTGCCACATTGGCTGCAGCTCTGTGCAAGTCTGGTTTTTAAAGCGTACACCTGAAGGCATCAGTGACATCACTGATCACTGAGGTGTGGCCACAAGTTTGACACACCTGAAGCAGCACAGCAAGGATTTATGTTCTGTAATGATTGGAGTCAGAAATCTGTATTGTAGATTTACATCTGTGACTTTTGTTTTTGTAAAGAGGTGTTTCTGTTTTGCGCACACAGTGACAAACACCATCAACATCAGATTTGAGTAATGGGTTTTCCAGACCCCTTGTATTTGGCAGTGTGTGAAATGAAGTGTTCTCAGGGGTCTCGAACACCAATAAACACCACCTCAAGGAACCTTAGAACCATAATCTTTTGACGGGGTCACAAAAATAACCCAGTGCCACATCTGTTGGCATACAAGCACTGCTGGTTATGGATATGCAAATATGCATATTTATAGATTTAAACTTTGCTCTGCTCCTCTGCATATTTGAAAAGCCTCATCTAAGTCCAATACATGTAAACAGTTGAGAGAGAGAGAGAGAGAGAGAGAAGCTCGGGCAGAAACATAAGTGAATAAACTAATTAAAAACATGGAGGGTCCTTGTACCTCACCTCTGCATGCGTTATGGTTATTTATTTATTTCCCACAGACATTATGTGCACTTACAGCACCCTGGTGCTCTGAGCTTTTGCCATTAAAGCATATACCAGTAGCCAGTTCTGGACATATTTGGTGACAGTGCTGGTCTGAACCCCAGCCCCCACCCCAGGGTCTTTCACACACTGATCTTTGGCCCGTATGATAGCACTGAATAAAAAAAATGAGTCAAAAGGAGGAATGTTGGTATGTGGTTCTCCACATTCTGTCACAGTATATCTCGCTGCAACAGACATTAGACACAGCTTGCCCAGTACACTCAGCTGCTCACTTTCAACATGATATTACTCTGCAGTGCCTAATCCCACATAGCTAACATCGCTAGCTTCGACTGCTGGCGGTCTACACTTCACATAATGGGCAGCGCAGTGTCGCTCAGTCCTGTTGAACAGTTCAGCCCAGGTTCGTTAATGTGGCAGCAGTGTAAGATGGGATTGACTGAAAACATTAAACAGCATCACGTTGGCTTTCAAATCATCCAGTTGCCCTGTAATGAGGCAGCCAGATGCTTTGCCGGTAAAGCTCATGTCACAGGTCCATCTGCTCCTTTTGACTTTGAATTACAGCATGTGTCAGGGAGAGCCAGGATTAGTCAGGCAGGCACTTCTTCTTTAGCTGCCATCAGTGTTGGAAACCACTAAAGTTATATTCCCAACCAGAAGGGATCCAGGGCACTTTTAATTGGAAAATGAAATATTCATAATCAAACTGTTCTCTTTTTCTACCTTCATGAGACTGTGTCTTTAAAACACTGGAGAGAATTTCACTTTTACTCACTCACTCACTTTAGCATCTGAAATTGAAAACCTCTGCAGTTCTGGGATCATTTAAAAACGTCTGTGCTCTGCATGAATGATTCTAATCAAACCCAGTTGCGCAGTTTTAAATTAAAAAATTAAAAGGGGGAAGAAGAAAAAAAAATATAGATCCAGGTTACAATTGATTGCCTGATATAGATTTCCAATTCTTTATTCTTTGCTACTTGAACCTCATTAGTAACATGTAATTAGGAGGGCGCTCACATTACATAATGAATGCTTTAAAATGGTAATTTTTAGCCGTGTTAGCAGCGTGGCTCAAGGCAAATCTCCACAACGTTTGAATGTATTGCCATCAATTTTTCTACAGACATTTATGGCCTCCAGAGGATGAAGCCTAATGACTTTGTTGACCCCCCCTGACCTTTCTGCTAGCACCGCCACCGGGTTCACATTTATGATTTTGAGTGTTGGGATCCCTTGACTTCTTCTTATTATCAGGTCAAATTTTTAAATTCATCCTGTCCTTTACTTTATGACCAAATATAGTTTGTGCTTACTGCTAATTAGCAAACGTAAGCATGCTAACACACTGAACTAAGATTGTGAAAACAGTCAACTCTGTACCTGTTAAACATCAGCATGTTAGCATTTAGCCAAATGGTCTACTTCACTTATACAGTAGCTTTTGCTTTCTAACTGTGTTGTATGGACAAATACCAAAACCCATTACTGTTCTGTAGCAAGGCAAGCTATGCTTAGCTCAGCTAATTATGTCTTTCATATTCAACTGACTTCATATCAATATTCTCATCTAACTCTTGACAACAAAAAAAACTAATAAGCGCATTTCCTAAAATGTCAAAAGACTTCCCTTAGACTACAGGACAGAGCAGCTCAGTCTTACAGTATGTCTGCTTAACAGATGGGAGGAAGTGGGACTTTGCTGGATAAGAAACAGTGCTGGGAAAACAGAAAGCCTGGCAACAGAACACAGGGTGAAAAATAAGAAGAAATTAATTTTCCTCTCATGAAAGTAGAAGCTAAACAAAGCAGACTTCGGCAAATTTTGCTGACAGTTGCAGAGAAAATGAAGCATATTCACTTTAATACGTTACAGTATGTGGTCGAGATACAAGTCGTACACAAAACATACACGCTGAATTATCAGCGTCTGTTATCAATTCTCCAGTCCTGGATGACATTTAATAGCTTCTTCGTGCTCTTGCGTCATATGGACCCCACCTGACAACGCACCCACTAGCTCATGTTACCAAAGGTGGTTTCTACACAACAAACATGCATCTGTGTGACATGCATCCCTGTCCATGTGTGGTTAAAAAAAAAACGTGGAGATTTTTGATGTTGAGACAAAAGTTTGAGTGTTGTGGCTGAGCGTATGATGTTGAGCCCTAAAAGCTGCTGCCCTAAAGTGTTGATTGTACCTCAGTGAGAGTCACATGGAGCCTCCTATTGAGCTGATTTCTATTTCACCAAGCCTCTGTGAAATAGAGAAATCTACATATAAAGAGACGATTTAATCACAATCAACATTCAGGGCTGTAGCCAGGATGAAGCATACTGATTTATTATTTCACATTTTATATCTCTTCTTTTATTTTTACTGTTGAAATATACAGGACAAAGCCAAAAGAGAAAGCCATGAGAGAATGAGTCATAACTCGGTCAAGTCTTAAAACGCAGACATGAAACACATATTGAGTCATCTGAGAATCATCATATTTTTATGTTTTCTCCAGTATCAAAATGATCCAGTAACCTAGATTGCAAACAGCAACTGCTAATAGCTAATTCAGCAGACCTTAATATAGGAAGCACAGGCAAATAAACGGGGCTCAAAAGAGCTGTAGCTGAAATTACAGCTGACCATCTGATGCTCCATCATAATGCTTCCCACATAGGCCTAAATGTGCTCAGGGTATGATTGACATTGTCCTTAATGGCACCTACCACCCTGCAAAGCCCTCCCATACCTTCATTTATCCTCTCCAAACGTGTCTCTCTCTCTCTCTCCACAGCTGGTGAAGCTATGCAGCGGGATGATTGAAGCGGGGAAGGCGTATGTGAGCGCCAACAAACTCTTCGTCAACGGCATCCGGGATCTGTCCCAGCAGTGCAAGAAGGATGAGATGATCTCGGTGAGTTTCTGATGAGCTGGGAATGTGTCCAGATCATTTCATCTGGCCTCTGTTTGATCCATTGTCGCCTTTATTGTGGCTTTATTGTCTGTCTTTGTCATATTTTTCTGTCATTTAGTGGAGGGGACTGTTGCAGTAAGTGTCTCCAGGGACGGGGACTTTCCTCCCCTTTGGGTGTTAGCCTTACAGCTCTGTACTGTATGTGTGTGTTTTTGTGTGTGTGAGTAAACCTGATTACTAACAGATTAGTAAGTGAGGATCAGATCGAGTCTGGAAACTTACTTCTGGCTCGACTCACGGCACCAGCGTCTTGGACTATTTTCATTGCTGCTGACATTAAGTGCTATTAAAAGCCTTCTTGGCCTCAGCTGTATGACTAATTGTGAGTTTCTTATTAAAGTCTTGTTCATATTTGTAGTTTCCATTGTAAAAAATAAAAAATAAAGAATTTAAAAAAAATAAAAAGATCTGAATCAGCCCTGCAATTACAGTTCCTTTTCCCGTACAAAGTTCAAGGGGAAAAATCCTCTAGAGCTTAAAAGTCCACCCCAGTGACATTAACCAGCTTTGACTTAATTGTAGCGTTGCAGATCTTTTCATTTTCTCCCACTTAGAATTCAAATAAATTTTGGTTTTAGTTTGTGACAGCTTTTTATTTTCTTCTCAAATGCAAATGCAGCTGCAGTTATGAGAATATCCCTTTATGTATTGTCTAGAAGTTAAAGAAAGTTATGTGTTATTTTCTTTGCAGGAGTGCCTGGAAAAGTGCGGGGAAAGCCTCCAGGAGATCATCAACTACCACATGGTAAGTCAGCCTTTCTCTCCAGACTGTCCCCATATGCTCCACATACAATAGATTGAGACACACCAGCACCATGATTTCATCTAGTCTTGAAATGCTAACATTAACTGGCATGTAAGGCCTCACTAGGGTCCTATATTCCCTTTAGTATGAGGCGGAGGGTCAGGCTGAGCGGTGTTTGAACTGATCCCACATGGATCACTTCTTTCACACATCATTACATCTGCGTCTGTCGCTGTGCAACTGTCAGTGCTGTACCTGTCAATCAGAGCTTTATCACAGCTCGGTACCACGGAGGGAAAGATGGCAACTAGGTCAACGCTGTGTTCCTAAAATGGATTTAAACAAGAGGAATTCCTCCTCACATGGTGCAGTACAGATGTTACCGACAACTGTTACAAATGGTATGTTAATTAGTATTTATTGATGCTTTATGGATCTGTTAAAAGCCATTAAGAAGAACAAATTTGGAGCTGCCAGGTTGTGAAAGATCCCATTGGCTTTTCTTCATGATAATAATTCAGTTATAAATGTTGACGACCCAGTAATAAATGTTCATGGGTTTCTCACTTACCAATCAATTCTGCAGTTTTAGATGTTAATAGGTAGAAAAAGAGGGGTTTTAATGATCACATGCAGTTATAAGAGTAAATAAGTTGATAATAAATGGGTTTTGGTCCAGATTGTCTGCAGCTCTTCTCTATAAATACTTTAACCCCCTGTTTATTATTTATATGCAACATATAAATCTTCATACAAAGAAAAACTTATACCCTGTTTGCTCATGTACAATAATATACACAGTATACACACACAGTGTCCAATAGAAACTACATTATAATGTGTTATAATTCATGTATTAAATGTTTTTGAATGCTACTTACAGGCAGTGTTCACAACCTGAAAACCCCCCCAAAAAAGTACACCTTTATAACTCTTTTATAACGGGTGCCCTATTAGAACGTGGTGCAGTAAAGTCCATTTCTGTTTTTAAATGCAGTTATCTATATTTTCCTTACACTCACCTTAGTTACAGTATTTTATATTATCCACACCTTCCCCCTGACATTAGACTGAGCTTGTGCTTCACTGCTGTGTTGTTTCCCCTCCCCGCCTCCAAGGCTCCTGACCCCCTGCCCCCATCCTGCCCCCATCCTGCCCCCATCCTGCCCCTCCAAGACCCTTTGAAGTCCATCAGCTTGAACCCGTTGCGTGCTTGACGATGCCGTAAAGTGCAGTGTGTGTGTGTGTGTGTGTGTGTGTGTGTGTGTGTGTCTGTGTGTGGATTACATTCCTTCCTGAAGCTGAAACAAAGATGCATCATTGCAAACCCCTCCACCGCGTTCGCTCCCAGTCTGTTGGTACTGGGAGTTTAGCGTTACAAATGGAGGGTTAACAGCTCGGGTCGGTCAGGCTGACGTGGATTAGCTTTAGCCGCTGGACAGTAATAACCCTGTATAACCTCGACATGTCACAGAGTGTGTTACATATGACCAGTCATGTGTACAGTATGTATGTTCGTGACTGTCAATAGCATGTGACCATACAATAGTGTGCTCTTACAGTATCTAATGTATATGTGTGTGTGTGTGTGTGTGTGTGTGTGTGTGTGTGTGTGTGTGTGTGTGTGTGTGTGTGTGTGATGCCGCTTTCATGATGTCCATGAAATTTGAAGCTATATCCAGGAGACAAAATCAACCTAGCAACACCTGTAAATCTCACCAGTTAGAGTATGTTTACTGAAGTATAAAAGCAGCAATTTGTTGTGTTTATGGGGTTATTTGTTCATGCCTGGAAGCAACCTGAGGACCCCATTAAGACCCCAGTTACTGCCGATCGATCAGGAGTGATAAATACTCGAAACACCTCTCAGTATAACGTAAAGTAATTAAACAATCTACATCCTCCAAAATGATCATAAAGTTGAATCAATGTCTCTCTTAAACAATTCAAACAAAAATCAAATATTATAACTTTCACATTATGATTGCATTTTATTGGAGAGTTGTTCTATTAGATTGCATTAGTTTTAACTAGGCTTACCGACTGGCAACTGAATTTTAAGTTCTCCATAACAGTTAATTAAAATTCTACTTTCAACTTCGACTTGGTACAAAAAGTAATCTCAGAAGTCTTTCTGGCTCGTTCTGTGGAAAACTGTATATTATGGGGAATCAGCAGTCCTTAAAACACACTAATGATATTTGGGAGCTCATGATCCCTAAATTTACTGTATATGGGGAGTGGACAAAAATCCTTTATGATATAATGTCATAAATATGCAAAAAATGCTGCGTTTGTGACGGTTGTATTGTTGAGTTTTCTTTACGCTGTCAGTGAGGTGTTGATTCAATATGAGGGTCGTTTTTGAGGCTGTATATTGTGGTGTTGTTTTACTGTAATCTGGTTCCTGTTGTTTTGCTCTACCTCTCTGAATGTTTTCATCTCAGAGCTTTTGGTAGTTTTAGGATTATATGCTCCTTCTCTGTTTGCAGCCCTTCCCAGCTCCAGTCTGAAGCAGACTTCATCGCTCCGTCAGTGTCACACTGACTTGAGTCCCTGTTTGTCTGGTTCAGCGTGTCACACTTTAGAGACCACAACAGAGCGTGGTTTGGCCTGGGATCAGCTGGCCTCTTCCACTGTAAGCTCAGCTGGGGTTTCAGCCTCCTCTTTCCCCCTCTGCCTCCATCCAGTCCGTTAGAGCCAGGAGTCTGACTGGACATTAATATGATTGGCTCTCAAAGGTTTTCTTTGTAGCTTTGATGTAAAAGGAGAACTGTGTGTGTGTGTGTGTGTGTGTGTGTGTGTGTGTGTGTGTGTGTGTGTGTGTGTGTGAATTCCGAGACTGAAGCGATAAGAGGGATTCCCCTGAGATGTAAGATTCACAGAAATGATAATATTTGCGACGCTGTGCCCTTAACACAGTGAGCAGAGCTTCGTGATGCGCGTACATTAAAGAGTTTCATTTGCTGAAGCTGTGACATTTGCTGTTGACATCATATACATGTTCATCTTTTAATCAGGAAAGACACCGTGTGCATTTAACTGTGCAGCTCCGCCTGCAGCTGAGGGACTCCAGCAGCGCTCCGATGAATAAGAGATGATGATGGTTGTATCTGCTTCCTGTGACGGATGTCCCTCTGCGTGCATGTTTTGCCGTGCAGCTGCCACTGTGTTCGTTCTACGCGGCAGACGCTCAAGAATATTAAATGGCACTGGTACAAACTGGACCTCTGAGTGCCAACTGCCCTTGTCGAAGCGTACGCTCAGATGCCTTTTTAAAACCCTGCAAAATAAACACAAACAGCACATATGTTTGAGCGTTTACAGCACATGGACGAGAGCTGAGACAACCGAGCGCACAGAGCCAAGAAAAGTAGAAAAGAGTCTTGGCCCTTGCTTCCCTCCATTTCCTGATAGCTTGGCTCCCTTGCCAGTCTATTACCACACAACAGAACAAACAGGCTCTGTTTGTACGAATGGCAAACGCAAGCCAAGTGTAGCTCCTTCGTCTCGAGCTCCGAGACCCGTGCGTCTTTTCCCTTTCAAAAGATTTCGCAATCAAGTCTTCTTTCAGACGGGCGGAAGCATCAGCAGAATCAGGCCAACATTTTGACAGTCTCTGTTTAATTCAAGCATGAAACTCCATATGAATACTCTGAATAAATTATTGACTTATGTTTGACTCTCTGAGCATCCATTAGAAATGAGGGGAGACTGACACAGAGATGCAAAGAGAGACTAACATCTGAGCTGCCAAGACTGAGCTGCCGAGTCTTAATGCATGGTTTATACATAGGGGAACGGGGATGGGGGTGGGGGTGGGGGGGTTACAGTAGGTAGATGGGGAGAAAATATGAACGAGTGGAGGAAATAATTTAGGTTACATGTGATTCTGAAATACATTTTCAGTTACATACAGTATGACTTTCTGGATGTGAATGCCTTTAGATAGAATAAATGTCCTCGTGCAGCCGGCTCTACATACTGAATGAGTGAGTGAATTCCCATGTGGGACGCCAACGCTAGTGTCTCTCAGTTATATTTGGAAACGGGAAAACAAAGAGAGACACAATAGGAAGGTTTTTTTTTTTTTTTGTCTACGACTGCAGTCCTTATCATTCCTTCCAGACTGCACCAGCATTGTTTGTTTAGAAAGTAAAAATGTACTTAACTAAATGAACTAAACGCTCCTATATCAGTATACGTCATATTGACAGCTGGTCATTCAGTAGTTGTGCTATGGTAAGATCAGCCTCAAAGCCCTTTAACAATATGAATATAAATAGCAATTTTGATCTCCACTGTTTGGACGAGGACACATTCATCTCACCATAGATGAATAAATAATAGGGGCTTAACGTGATATATTCCATGTTATTTTAATGTTACATGGACTTTTGCCCTTAGATATATTACAGCTTAGTCTTTGAAAAAGTTGTGAGGTTAGCGTGTGAGCTGTTTTTTGGCTTCTGAAGGGGGGGGGGGCATGACAGAAAAAGTTTGGGAACCACAGGTCTATATTTAGATGTAAAATAAGCAGAGTAATAAATCCTACAGCAGGTGTCAGTATTAGTTTCAACTATGGGCCAGTTTTTCAGCATTGTTTTTGAAGAGTGGGAGGCCACATGCCTCTATGTTGTGTGTATTGTGTGTTTATTTCCTTTAATTGCATTGATTATTTAACAGTTTTAGGACTGTATCTGTGAGGGCACATGTCATAATTAGTATGTTTGTGAGTGTGGGAGTATCAGCAGTTTGCGTTAACACTCATTATTAATTTAAACATAATAACATTATATTGATGTGTTTCACTATGAGGCTGGAAATGTACCTGATTGGCTGATGCACACACAGTGGCCTGCCTCATTTATGGTTAAATGAAAAACAATAGTACTTGATGTTGACACAAATCTGTTCTTGTCAAATGGGCCAAATTATATTATTTTATGGTATAACAAATAGTTGTGTTACTCATCTCATAAGTTACACTTCATTTCAGTACAATGAATTCCATCTCTTCATGTTGGGGCAGTAGTATATAATAGAAAATATATTTTTGGGATTTACATAAGACTTTATTTATTTTGTAATCTACGCTAGATTTATGAAATATCAGTTAGAATTTTGTAGCTTCAGCTTTCGTCAGGGGACCAAACGTTTCTGTTGGAGGGCTGGATTAGGCCGTAAAGTTAAAAACAGCAGTTTCTCCTGCTACACTATGACAGTTTCTCTTCCATTTAACAAAGGTGCTTTAAGTTTGAGATTGATGTCATTAGATCAGTCTGCGTCCCAACAGTAGTCCATTGTGATGGTGTCTCATTCTTTAGCTGAGATATCAGGCAAGTGAAGACGTGCCAGATATTCCTTTCATACTTACAACATGTTTGACAGCGTTGTCTTTGTTCCACCACATTCCCGCTCTGTTGTGTTTGTTGATCCGTCTGTCAAAAATTAGACTAATTGTTATGATAGTCAAGTAATTGGTGAGAAGATTTCAAGTCCAAACAGAGTGCTGAACGACTGTTGCCACTATAGGAGAACAGAAGCAAACAGTTAGCATGTTAACATGCTAATTTGTAGCATACCAGTATGTGAAGCTAATGTTCCTAGCATCTAGCATGCTAATTTTGAGCATCTGCCAATGTTAAAGTCAGTTCTTACGAAATCCTTCGTTTTTCTGTTTCTGTAAAATATAACTTCAATTCTTGTGATATTTATTGAATCAAATATAAATTGGGGCGACTGGCTAACCCTGTCCTGTTAGCTTGTTGGTCATAGTCACTAGCAGAGTAATGGGAGCAGCTTGTTTGGACGCATATGACTATGACTCAAAAGCCTTTTTTGTTTTTTTTAACATACATGTCCAAAAGCAGGGTTGAACATAAATCTTTATTGACATGTACATGTACATACAAGTAGGTGATTAAATAGATGAGTAGTATAAACAGTGCTGGAATAAATATTTAACATGTAATGCAGTAGGTTACTCTATGAAATGGTGGTTATGTGTAGTATGCATGTATTCATGTATATATAGTGTTCTTAGATTAATATTTGATAATGATGATATGTTCATGTTAAATGTAAATTATATCATTCATAATTTGTAGTAGTGTTAAGAATCAACTTTTGGGCATCATAAAAACAAATTTTATAGCAATCCATCTGGTATTTGCAAAGATATTTCAGAAATCTTAACACCGTCAGACTGATAGACCAAACACCAACATCACCATCCCCAGAACGCTGCATTATTATCCTGATCAAACCATAATATCCCTTTAGGCATATTGTATATCTGTAGGCAGTATACGCCTTCCTCGCTTTCACGCAGAGACAACCTGTGAAATCTTGGTCCAATGAGAGTAGGGTGTCAAATTGCCACAAAGCAGCTCAGGAATGCTATGGGCTCCGCTAACCCCAGAGCCAGGAAGTCTCAGAGCGGCTCTGCTGCCACCACTCACTCACAAACATCATGGCGGTGCACTTGTTGACTTAACAACATGTAAAGACTGTGGTTTTCATTGAGCCACCATCCACCTCAGTTCCTGTCTGCACAATTCCCAATCTAATCTTACACTCAAGTGTTTGTGGCCCCTGCGCTCCGCTGCCCTGCTGATCTTGTGTTTTGAGTCGCTGCGTTTTTGTGGGAGCCCTCGATGGCACAAACTTCCAGTTCTCACTTGCACTTTTCTGAGAGCTTGTTAAAGTGTTTCCAGGGAAACAGATTGACCACACATGCACAGTCGGACACTGGTGATTTGCAATCAATCGGGGGCGTCCCTTGAACTTGACACTTTGCAAGAAGCCATTAAAAGCAGTTTATTTACTCGACTAGGAACATCGGTTCACCTGTTGGAGAGCTGGAAAAGTCTGGTCTGGTGCAGTATCGGAGGAATTCCTTTGTTCATTAATCACATACAGTAAAGTAGATGTTTTGTGATGTAAGAACAGAAACCACAAAGCAACAAACAGGATGGAAGAGCTTCTTTGTTGTTCCACTTTCACACATATTAAGACCCAGCGAGTTTATAGAGCAATAAAATGAGGCCTGAACCCATGATCAAAACAAACACTTCCGTTTTAGAGGTGGGGGCAGGAATACTTGAAAAACCGACCACTTCCATCTGAACCACATTTTTATTTTTAAATCTGGTCAAATTAAAGTCATCTATATTTATTTTTTTTTAATGCTGGTTAGTGGCTGACTCCGTTCAAAGCCTACAGCGGCAACAATAGTGAAGTGTCTCACTCATCATCAGCTCCTCTAATCCCCGAGTTAAAACACCCATAAGCCTCGTTTTATTGGGCCTTGCTAACTCAAATCTTCTAATCCACACACACACAGTTGTTTATCCAATTATTCAGGCCGGATGAGGACGCAAACCCTTCAACCAATGTAGCTGCTCAGCTGTGGTGACAGGACATGGGCAACAACAATTTGTCTGAGAGGGTTTGCGCCCTGCATTGGATGCCGACTCTGCAGTGTCACATTGAACCAAAAACTCCTCCCTCCCACTCACTTCCTCTCTCCCTGTCTGCCCGAGTGACCTATTTAGCAGCAGCAGCAGCAGCAGCAGCGGGATGGCAGGAGCAATCACAGACGGGTGAAAGAGAGGAGGGATCTTGAATGTAAAACACATAACTAAAGGCAGAGTGTTATTGTGTTCGAGTCTGAGTGACATTCTTCTTCCATTCATCCCAACAGGCATTAAGGGGCTGATTTGCATCATTTGAATGCACCATGCCAAAAAAAAAAAAAAAAAAAAAAGTTGTGCTTTGTCGCCCTCTGTTGGTTAAAATACAGGCAGGTGGTTTGACAGCACCTTGTTGCCTTTTCAAAAGGTTGTGCAGACATCATTCATTCAGTTATTATTCATTATATTTTTTGCAGTGGTAGTGAGCACATTTACTATAGAACGGTACAATTTCTGTTTCTCCTCCTTTATACTTTTTTTTAAAAACAACAAAAAAAAATTAATAATATATAAATTATGATGTATTGTTATAGGCCAATATAAGGTAAGATAAGACTTACAAGCCACATAGAATTATAAACCAGCTCCCCCTTTACCAGTTACAACATTAAAGTGATGTACATATTAATGTATCAGTAATTTTAAACCTATACAATACTTAAGTTTGAAGCATCTTGTACCAGAGTTGACTTAAAGCTAATTTTCATCAAACTTAACCCAGTACCAATGGCTCTTAGTGTTATACTTTATATTACTGCTGGGTGATTCACTCAAACTGAAATATGGTTATTCTGAGTTAATGTTAAACAACAAGCTCAAGTTTTAACAACTGTCATAAATTTAGTTTTAGTAATACAAAATGATAATCAGTACAGATATTGAATTATTACCAACTGGTAACCAAGTTTTTTGAGTGGATTATTACTATGCAACCATTTTTAGTCTAAATAATAAAAACTGATATGAATATAGAAACACCATTGTCTTACATTTGATTGGGGGGCTAGTGGTTTTCCTCTGGTGGGAACTGCGTTAAGTTAACTCAGTATTGTGTTGAATCTATAATGACACAAATTGGTGTATAATTGATCATTAGTTTAATAGTTTTACAATCATAATTCTGTGTAAACAGCAGTTGTAAAGATCATCATTTTATCTGAGTAAGGCTGCAGCGATTACTTATGTTTGTCTTGATCGATCTGTTAATAGTTTTGTCCGTAAAAGATCAGAAAATGGTGAAAAATGCCCATCACAGTTAAAAAAAGGTTAATGATTAATTTTCTGTTGTTGTTCTAGCTCTAAATGATTGATATATTGATAAATAGCCTTGAGTTGGTAACCAGCAACATATAAAGGTTTTTGCCCATGGCCTTCAACTCCAGGTGTACAAAGTCAAAAATACTAATTTCTTCTTTCCGTCTGTTTCAGATACTGTTTGATCAAGCTCAGAGGTCTGTGAAGCAGCAGTTGCACAACTTTGTGAAAGAGTGAGTAAACCTACAATTCACGATGCTTGAGTCAGGCGTCCCTGCAGAACTTTTACATGTATGAAAAATTCAGCAAAGGTAGAAAAAGGCAAAGTCCACAACCTTTAAAGAGCAGAGGTAGACCTTTTAACCCCTGAAAACCTTTTTGGTGTTTTTAAATATTAAACAGTGCAACCTTTTGCAGCCCAGATATTTTGTCACAGACATATCATGAAATATGTAGCTAAAGCAGATTATTTCTAACAGAAACATTGACTTTGCGGTTTGACTCCTGTAAATATTCAGACTCTGTAATTCCCCTGTCTCCTGAATGTAGCTTTTGATTTAGTGGCTGTACTTAAATTTTTTGCTCCTCTGTGTCCGTCAGGGATGTTCGGAAGTTCAAGGAGACCAAGAAGCACTTTGACAGGGTGCGAGAGGATATGGAAATAGCGCAGGTGAAGAACGCCCAGGCGCCGAGGAACAAGCCTCACGAGGTCGAGGAAGCCACCAGCACGCTCAGCATCACCCGCAAGTGCTTCCGACACCTCGCCCTGGATTACGTACTACAGGTCAGAGAAATGACTCGGATCTATGGACTGATGTTTCCTCCTCCTTCCTGTAGTGCAATGGTTATTAGAAACTGTGGAGATGGCTTTATTTTATATTTATGTTTTTAACTGCTCTTTACGCTCTTTATACATACAGTACATGTATTAGCTTAGCTGCTCACAGGCTACATATTTTATCCAATTTCCCCAAATCAGTCAAATAATAAAACCTTTAGAAAAAATTGTTCAAGTTGGAATTGCAAAAACAAAACTAACATGAAATGTCAAAGTAGGTCTGAGGTCATTCAGAAACAGTATCTCCATTACACTGATTGCAGCAGAGAGTTTATGATACGTGTTGCACTCATCATCAGTTATAACTCTCGAGAAGAAGTGGTGTGACCTTTTGTGGCAAATAGTTGCAGTCAAGTAAGAGGGAACAATCTGATACTGTATTTGTATTCGTTTACATTCCTGCTAGCCGGACTAATCTCGTCTGTACAATCGAGGAATGACCACGACGTGGCCCTTCAGCCTGCAGCGACGTCTGTATCCGTCCTTCTGATCTATGTGACACATTCTCCGCTCTGTTCATATGCAGCATGGGTTTATTTTGCCCTACCAGTTGTAAGCCTCCTACCCGAGACTGCCGCCGGGAACAAAGACACTGATTCAGTGTGATCGCCGCCATGGCCGTGCCCTCTTTCCCTTCTTGATTTTTGTCTGCTGGCACCCGTCTCTCACTGCTCTCAGACATCTGACCCTTTTGAGTCTTAACTGAAAGTGTCTCAAGGCGGGAAAGGTCAAAGCTGCTGGGAGATGCGCTGTTTGTATAAGCGACCTCTTAAATGTAGCACAAAATGTCATTTAGGTTTGCATCAGATAGGAAATACAATGCGAAAGGCTTCAACAGCAGGGGTCATTGTTGTCGCATTAAGTATGAAAGAAACAAGTCTGCATTTAGTGTTGCAGTCACATAGAGAGAGGTCACCCATCCACGTCAGGCAGGCAGGGTTTTTTATTTTTTTTTCCACTTTCCGCTTCTTCCCCACACAATGAAATAAGGGTTAACAATGTCACAATTAGACAAAGCAGAATATTGTCCACTAGAGGGAGTTTTCTCAATAGCCACTAGGTCCAGACCGTCTAATGCTCATTTAGAAACACTTTTTTTCCCCTGCAGATCAATGTCCTCCAGGCGAAGAAGAAATTTGAGATCCTAGATGCAGTAAGTCGACTCAGACACTTGTATTGCTCCCTTAACTAACATCTGCATCTTTTATAATATAAATACAGAGTCATCCGACTGTGTCATAAAACTTCATAATGTTTGAAAAACCACTGCTCCTGTCCCACCCAGATGCTGTCATTCATGCACGCCCAGTACTCGCTGTTCCAGCAGGGCTACAACCTGCTGGATGAGATCGACCCGTACATGAAGAAACTGGCTGCTGAGGTGAGAGGAGCATCTTTATCTTGCCTCGTGCCTCGTGCCCCCCCCCCCCCAGCTGGGTTGCATTATCCACCCAGCCTCATTGTCTGAATTAGAATTTGTTTGATCCTCATTTGAACTATCGACAAATGCCAATTGCATAATTTGTCCATTAAATTTCCACTTGATGATTGAAACATTGCGATACAACAGCTTCATGATTGGATTTTGGGTCTACTTTATTCATTAAAAAAAAAAGCCTCCTCTCTGCATGCACTTCATTTGTGACTTACTAAAGACGGCTCCATTAGAGCTGTTTGGAGCACATGTTACTGTGGACCAACTTGTTTGCCACAGCAGGTTGACTGCTGCAGGAGAACTGAATCAATGCCTCATTACCACACACTGACCTAACACTGTCATTGGAGGCTAAGCCTGTGTTTGCAAGTGGAAAGTGTTACAGTCAGCATCACTGCAGCTCTGACATCACCTTCACCCACTGTCATGCTGTATGTGTTAGGATTATTTCACTGCTAAATGAAGAGTTTGACTTGGTGCACCTTTGGCTGAATGTCTCTGATGCGAAGCTGAACCTGTTTTTGTTTTGTTTTTTACTTTATGATTTTTTTGTGTTTTTTTTTTCATCAGCTGGATCAGCTGGTGATTGATTCAGCCATGGAGAAGAGGGAAATGGAGCATAAACATGCCACCATTCAGCAGAGGGTGAGTTCCTATTTTACCAAAGATATGCAGGGTGTCTGCAGATGATGAGAAGTCGTAAAACATTTAATTAATTAAATGATTCTGCAGGTTTTCCATCAAACCTTCATATTTGGGTTGATTATGAAACAGGTATTATTTGGTTTTCTTAGAAAGCCTTAACTTTTAATTGGACAACCCTGCAGAAACCTGACATGGCTTCAGTATTTCTTTCTCATACCAGAAAACAGCCGCTCACTGACCACAAAGAAATACAAGGGGCTCTTGCGCTGCAAAAAGAATTTAGTACATGTGCAAAAAGTAACAAAAAAATGAATGTTTCATCCATAGGACCATCATCAGTACAACTTTTACATGTGAGGACCCTCTTCTACTTTTCTTTTTTTTTTCAGTGTGCAGCCTTAGAGTGGACTGTTTATCTTCAGCACTTCACACAACTTGTAAAGCCTGGATTCAAGAACTAAACTCTCTGACGTTTATCTTTGATATTTCCTTGCACGAAATCATACACATGCGTTTGTCCCTGAAGAAGCTTCCTTTTGTGTGTGAGGTTGGCAGGTTGACAGTGAGCTGTAGCAAGAAGCTAACAGGGTGTGAACGTGCTCACATCACACCTCCGAGATCCAGTCTGCCACTTGGCCCAGTGCATCTGTTGTGACTGGGGAGGGATTAGACCTGGGCAGCTGGGAAGTGTGTGATTAATCTCTCTGACAAAGTCCAGGCATTGATTTAAGCATTAAACCAGGTGGAATTAAGTGTTTTTAAGGAGATATTAATCCCACTGTTGTCTGCTGTAGATGGCAACTGTCAGCACATTGAAAACTGTAAGCGGGAGCTCACTGTGTTCTTAGTCCATTAAAGTGCTGATCTTATGGTTTGTTGAGGATTTGTCACCATGCTCATGTCTCCACCTCTTTGGACTGAAATATCTCAACAACTACTGGATGGATTGATATGAAATTTTGTGCAGACATTCATGTTCCCTGGAGGAGGAATCCTACTGACTCTGATGAGTCAGTTCACGTGTGGTTTTTAGAGACACATCTCAAATATTTGTTGGATTGCTGTGGAATTGGGTTCCCGTCAAGATGAATGAAAACTACAATCATGACAAAAACAGACTTGCAGTAATCTAACCTCTCTTGAAAATGTGACATTATATCTATTAAAATAAAACACGCAATTAATCAGATGTTAAAAACCACATTTAAGGATCCTGTCAAATTCTCTGGTTTGAGAAATTTCAGATGGTGAAGAAGACGCACCTCGATGCCAGTGCTGAGGCTGAAGGGAATGTCTTTAGCTTTGTCGTTATTTGGCTATGAATAAAAGTATTTGACAAACAAAATTTTGACCTCATGTTGGCACTAAATAAAAATTCAAAGGATCACCATTAGAAATCATTAGAATGTATCCTCTGGGGACCTTGAATATCTTTTGTAAATTTCATGGAAATCCAATGAATAGTTGTCAAAGTATTTCACTCTGACCCACAAACGTCAACCTCTCGGTGGCGCTAGAGGAAAAGTCAGGAGATTACCAAAGTCAGTAGTGTTCTTCCTGTGGGGACCATGAATCTCTGCACAAAATTTCACCGCAATCTATTTAACAGTTGTCAAGATATTTGTAAGATTACCTCGCTAACAGTAGTAGTGTTGGCTTAAAATTAACATGCTAGCATTGTCATTGTGAGTATATCAGCGAGCTGATGTTAGCCTTTAGCTCAAACCATTGCTGTAGAGGTTCAGTCTCACTATCATAGCTAACGACTCTTAATCACACTTAATTTAATTGGTAAATATAAGGCCCTTATTACTTTATCGAACCACACCATATTACACTAGAATTTTTTACTCCTATTTTTGCACATTTAAACGATCACACTTTGATGTTCCAAATAATAAAATCCATAAATGTTGGGTGCACTCCTTGTCTGCCATCTCCTTCTTTAATAATTAAAACAAAAAACCCCTTTATTTTCAGTGGGCCAGTGTCTGGCTCCTCCGTACCCCAGGATCAGTGACCATCTGTCAGACAGCTCCGGTCGGCGCTCTTCCTCCGGGCGCCGCGGTCTGTGCTGTGGATAGAGCCACGGGGAAGGGCCGGGTCACATGTGGGGCCAGTTATTGATCTGTTTTTGCCAGAGCTTTTAGACACTAAGCTTCATACACCATCCATCACCGAGGGATGTGTAGTAGTAGTAAATATACAAGGTCACAAAGGTGAAGAAGCCACATTGAAATATGCATGAAAATATTGTGGTGTTATAGTGGGTTGGTAAAGGTGTTTTGTTGCTGAAGTGTGATGGGCAGCTTCATTACTGGGGGGACCGGTAAAGAGGATAAGGAGAGGTGCATTCAACCTAAAAGATTACTGTATTATCCCCATTTAACCCAGTCTGCTTTTGGTGGTTCTAATGCTGTATTCTCCTTTCTTCTTGTCCGCATGTTCCCAACGCCACCATCTCCTCTCAGACCCTCATGCAGGTGAGTACTCCTCTATTTTTATTTTTCCCATCTGAATTTTCGTTTTTTTTACTTGAAACACATCTATGGTTTAGTGCAGTGGGAGGGAGCAGCGTAGCCCACAGTGCAGAACATTAACAAACCCCTTTGAAGTTTTCCTCAGCTGTAGTCGCACTCCAGAAGCCTTGAGGGCGAGCTGACGCGCGTCCTGAATCATTTATACAGAACAATTAGAAACACTGAACTTAGTTAGAGCGGCCTGTATAGAAACTGTCTGTTACATCACCACATAAGTGCAGTGTCCTAAAATGGATAAGAGTGTAATTGTTGGCCAAGATTGACACAGAAATAGGTCAGTCAGCTTCTGTTTTTGCTTTTTCATGTTATTTTACTCTAAATGCATCATAAGTGATGTGGAAACTCTCTGAATCTGAAAATATTAAATCAGATATTAGATGTATTCACGCCAAAAACTGCAGAATATCACTGCATCTTGTCTTATATTCCCCTTCTTTGACTCTGCTGCTTTTAGAACAGTATGGCCGGCCTATATGTTGTTATTCTTTTCTCCTTCCTCTGTCTCTTTTCTTCCTTGTCACATCAAGCATGTGCAATAAGCCTTGTGTAAACTTGCCCAGGACAAAGGAGCAGCCCGTACACTCAGTACAAGCAAAACAAAAAACCAGGGGAGCAGAAAGGGAGTTAAAGTGCTCCACCTGTGGACTGTCACTATTGCTGGCTGACAGAACAGCAAAAGCATCTAAATGCCAGCGCCATTCATTTTTAACCACAGATTTAATGGAGAAGTCCTGTCGGCTACTGCCTGCTATTCTATATCCCTGTGTTTACATCACTGCTTCAGCGCTACATGCTCCAAGCCACTGTGTGGCTGGATTTATTTTTACTGCCTCATGCTCCAGATAGATGTTGTAATGAAATAATGATTACATATTTTGCTTTTTATGATCGTCAACAAGCTTGTACATCAGGCAACAAAGCATGAAACCACAACATCACAGATGTAAATATCCGGGAGACATAGATGGCACCTGCAAAAAAGAAATGTGTAGACATATGTAAGTAGGGCTGCAGCTAATGATCATTGTCAATATCGATTAATCTGCCAATTATTTTCTACATTCATCAATTAATTGCTTAGTGTGTAAAACATTAAAGAAAACTGTGACAAATGTCCATCACAACAACATACAGCACAAGGTGACTCTTCCAATGTCGTGTTTTGTTTGACCTAAAGTCCAAAACCACTAATTCTCTATTCTCTTTTCTACTCTCTATTATTTTTGACTAAAGTAATTTCGGATTCAATGTTGTTTCAATCCATATCTAATCGTTGTAATCGCTTCTAAATGTAAGAACAAATAAAAACAAATAAAAAAATGTTTTAATAAAATTTAGGGCTAAAACTAAAGATTTTTTACATGAGCAATTAATCTGCCGATTCTCCATTAAGCTATAAATAAAGATTGTATGTAAATGGATTATACAAACTCTAGAAACCTAAATACATGCAGGCTACTGTTATATAATATAATCAAAAGCATAAACAATTAAGCAATTAGGCAAATTTAATTTGTATAGCAACTTTATATAACAACTATAAGCCTTTATCTTACAAGATATTAAGAAACACTATAAAAAGACATTTAAATAGGATTCAAAAGAGTCGAATAGAAGATAAAAAACATGCTACAATAGAATAAAACAGATGTATAATAATCTTGAGAATAACAGTGCGGTTACAGTGCAGTGGGAGACAGGAATAAATCATCCAAAATGGGACAAATTAAAAGCAGTGACAAACAGAAAAATCTGAAGCACTGATTTAAAAGAACTGAGAGTTTTCTGGGAGTTTGTTCCAGATATGTGGCGCATTAAAAACTGAATGCATCTTCTCTGTGTTTAGTTTTGACTCTGGGGAAAAAAGAAACGGTCCCCGGACGATCTGAGGGGTCGGGACGGTTCATAATAGAGCAGCAGATCAGAAATGTATTCCGGCCTGAAACCATTCAGTGCTTTACAAACTAACAACAGTATTTTAAAATCATTTCTTTGAAAAATAGAAAAACCAGTGTAAAGATCTGAAACTGGTCTTAGTGGGAACTCCAGCAGCAGCTTTCTGCCTCTTTTTGTGAAGTGACTGCAGCTCCATAGTCAGAAAAAGAATATTTGTCAAATGAGTATTTACACATTACTTTATTTTTTGTAGCCGCTTTGTTAAAAAAAAGATTTTCAAAATAAAAGCTACCCCGCAAGTTAGCCCTCTCTGTTTAAAGGAGGGAAAGAGGCGTTTCTATGTAGACAAGTATAGCTCCATTTATTCATTAACACATGACGTTTCAGCCCAGGGCCTTTTATTAGATGAGTTCATCAGACGCCAAAGACTGAAATGTCACATGTTTTTTTTTTTTCTTGTCTCGGGTTCTGGCTTTTTGAACCTCTCAACATCCCTTTTGTGTTCTAGCAGAGCTCATTAGAGGGGTCAGTGAAGTTCCTAAGGATTCAGAGAAAGCTTTTTTTCTCCCCCCCCCCCCAGCTGAACATGGAGAGAACTGTCTCCAGGGGGAGGGCTTCTCACAATAGTGCTGTCAGGCATTCGATCAGCCACTGATCTGTGTTAACATTTGCTCCAGATGACTCTCATTTTAATCTCATTTTTTAATTAAAAGCATTAACTTGAGCCCCGTCTGATCACCCACAGTTTGGGCTCTTTGTTTTGTTGTTGTGGCGATTTCCTTCACATTTCGCACAACAGAAGATTGTGGAGTGTGTTTCATGGCTGGATAGTATTTTTAAAAAAGAAATTAAATTAAAAAAAAGATTTGAGAGATGTTGTAGCGTTGGGTAACTTTGCAGTGAAGTCGAGCAGGTGTGTTGAGGATGAGCTTAAGGCGGCCCAGCAGATGTACGGCACAGACTGTAGTAATAATGAGACACGGGACGACCTTAGAGACAATAAACAAACACATCACAGCAGATTGAGTAATCAGTGCTACCAACTGGGCTCACCATTTGACGTTGTAGCTCTGCATCATCGCCCTACGTAGAGCAGCAGCAGCAGCAGCAGCAGGTGGATGAAGCATCAGGACATGTTGTCTGCATCATGCGGTGTCCCGGTCTGTTTCCTGTTTGTCTGCGCTGCTGCTCCACCACAACTTACTTGTAGTGCTTGTAACATTTCTCTGTTTCCCCGCTCGTTCAATAATTCACCGACGTTCGGTTTCTGTCCGTGTGACGTTGCGTCATTAAAAATAGATGATCTTTGTTGTGGGCTCGAGGGATTGCAGAGTACCACCCAGTGCACATCTTGTTCAGTGTTGCCTCCTGTGTTTGTCATGTGCTGTATTCAGAAATCAAAGGCTTCAGACAGATGAAGGTAAGCTGAAGCCGGCTTGATTCCTCACAGATTTAAGAAAGTTGCACTGCAGGGGACTTTGGTTGTGAGAGCTGTTGTGGAGTGTAGATGGTCACTGTGACCTAAAGTTGTACTTGTTTAGTGATCTTGGCTGCCTGTCAGACAGATTCCCTCTGGGTCAACATGGGACTGAAACTCCCACCTTCTTCAGCAAAGGGAGGTGTGTTCAGGGAGTTGTAAAAACTGAGGCAGAGCGTCAAAGCAGTGTGATCGTCTGTGGGTCAAGAGCGGCTACAGTGCCGTGTAGTGTATTCTTCCACACAGCACCCTGCCGCGGATATATTGGCAGCTGTATGGTAATTAGTCCTAATCCTGAGGCTGACAGGGCGGCAGGCAGGTGGCTGTAGCGCAGGGCACACATGTCAGTGTTGGAATTACGCACCGTGCTGCAGCGACACGCTGCGCTGTGAGAGCTGCAGCCCTCAGAGAGTGAAGACATGTTCCTGCTCTGAGAGATCCGGTTTTTAGGAGCCTTTTTATTGCTTTTTATTTGCCTTTTTTTTTTTTTTTGCTTTTTCAATGTTGTTGGAACACAGTAAACGTCTGAAAATGAAGATCTTTTGCCGCTGGGACCACAGTTTGGTGGGTTGATTTGCATTACATTGGCTTGTTTGTTGCTGCTTGTACTGTAGTTATTATACATGTAATTATTGTAACATTAAATGATCCTCTCAGATTTCTTTGTCTTGACTTTAGAGATTTCTAGCTTTGCAAAGCAAGAGTAGGTCTCTCACTCGCTCCCTTTATCTCTGGCTCTCTCTTAATCCCTGTCATTACTTTTTCTCAGCGCACTCTCATTACAATCAGAATTTTAATAAACAAATCCCAGCCATAACAAATGCAACGTGTGGAGAAAAGGCTGATATCCTGCACACTTATGACAATTTACTTAATATTTTGCGTCATGTAAAACTATTATGTAATTGATTATATTGTCCTTTTCTTCATTAATGGCTGTATGATTTGTTTTTATCAAGGTTATAAAGCTATTCCCAGTTTAGTTATAAAATGTGGACAGGTTATTGCCGCCCCTACTCCTTTTTTGAGCCACTTCTTTTGTAGATAGAAATCACAAATGTGTTTTTTCTCCTTTCAGTTTCTGACGTGTTGTTTGACTGGTTTTTGTAAGCTAGTAATTGTCTCAAGTCTTTGAGATTTAGTTCAGATTTGGTTACAACCTGTGGCTTCAGTATGAAGATGTGTTGTTTCCCATTGTAAAACTGATGCCTGACAGTTGTCTGCGACAGAAACATGTGTCCAGTAAACGCAGTGCCGTCTGTGTGCGGGATTTCGACCCTATTTTCATATGCATACAAGTTAAAAATGGTGATATATGGAGAGCAGTAAGTCGTTCTATTATTCAGACACGCAGTGAGTAGATAATGGTGTGTTCAGGGCTGCTGCGGGTTCACAGTCCCTCTTATGAAACAGACAGAGTCAGAGAAGGTTGTTTCTTATATGGGTCGCTCCAGCAGACGCTTTCATGTATTCTGGGGAGGGCTGTGTTTGGTCTCTTCTCGGAGACGCATGCACGCAAGGTTGAAATTCAATTTTGGATAAGTTAATATTCTGTCCCCGCTGCATATTACATTACTTGTAGGATGTTGTGTACTCGAAGTCTGAGAACACACTGTGTCATATTTGTCTTCCCTCAAATGAAACATCAAAACACTGATGTTTGAATGATGATTTTTCTGCTTCCTGAAGCCTTTAATTTACTCTGGCCTAAGCCCTTAATACCTGTGTACTACTTTCTGCTGGCTTGTATGAAAGTGTTGGGTGTCATGCTGTAAGTCATGAAGAGGTTAGAGGGTAATTTCATATGAATCACTCTGTTTATGTAATAATGTGCGTCATACTCACATCTGTTGAGTTATGAAATGCCCCTGTGTGCCACACAGGAAGATGGCATGCAACTCCACAGCTCCACTCCACATGCGTACAAGGACTCACACGTGACCGCTTCTGCATCATCGCACAATGTCTGATGATTTGGTTGGTTTAGGGACTGTATGTACAGTACAATGCACATCGAATAGCATTGGTATTCCAGGAACAGCGCACATGCAAACCTCTTCACTACAGAGAGGGGAGAAGTGGTTTGTTTCCTGTTTGACCATTAAAAGGTTAGAACAACATCCCGCCAACGGTCAGCTGGTGTGTTCAGTTTTTCTGTGACAGTCGGGGTTAATTTTCGGGTGCCGCGTCTCTCTCTCTCCGCTCTTTCAGGACTTTTCGTATGACGACTCTAAGGTGGAGTTCAACGTGGATGCTCCTAATGGTGTGGTGATGGAGGGATACCTGTTCAAGAGGGCCAGCAATGCCTTTAAGACCTGGAACAGGTAACTAACACTGCAAAAATCTCTCTTTACTGTAACATTGGTATACATAGTAAACTGATGGTAAAACTGCACCGTTTGTGGCATTAGCATTACCATAGACGTTGGATGAGGTTACAAAGAATTAGCAACTGTACTAATTTTCACATGATGCAGAGTATTTATACGCAGAAAAAAACAAGATAAGACTTTATTGATCTCCAGGGAAAATTCATGTTACAGTAGTACGAGTTAGAAAATAGACAAAGAGCTATTTCGGTGAAATACATTTTTAAATGTAAACACAGTAAAGAAAAAAGTAAGAAATTAGGGAGATATGACATTAAGAAAAAAGCTATATATGTAATATATACATTATAATGCCTTAAACAATGTAAGTGAATTGTGCAACTGTTTGTGCAAAAAGAAATCCAGTAATGCAGTTCTGGTAGCCATGATATGTGAATAATACTGGATGTTATTAACGTTGATAACGTCCATAAATCTGCTCAGGAATCACAGAAGATTGGACTCCCCTGCAGTTTCCTGCAGTATCACAGTATTCTAGTGGCAGTTGTGCATGCATCCGTGGACACACTGCAAACAGGAACTGCTAATAGCCAATTGGGTAAACTTGTAATGGTGCCAAAATGTAAACAAATGTAGCTTTCAAAACAAATTGGGCCACTTGTAGCCCACAGCTAACTCACTGACACCATGGCAACATTAGGGAGTAAGGACGGGTGTGACTGTCTGTCTTGATTTTGTCCAAGCAGAGACCCATAGTTTCTATGCAGTTATAATACAGTTCTATGAAGTATAGTGTATATGTAATACAAGTGGAAGAGAATACCATGACTATATAATATCCATGGTATAAGAAATATAGAGTAATGTAATATACTATGTATAAAAATGTATAGGACACTGTCAGCATGTCTCTTTCACATGTTCAGGATAGTGTGCCGCTCGGAGCAAAAGCCACTTCACTCAGTGATGCTTTTACCTGTTCTCGCTCACTGGTGTCCACAGCTGTTCAACCTTTGCACGCTGACCCTCAAGCATCGAAAGGATATCCATCTAAAATATGTTTTATTAATCCCCCTCCCCCTTTCTCTCTCTAGACGGTGGTTCTCCATACAGAACAGTCAGCTGGTCTATCAGAAGAAGCTCAAGGCAAGTCCATATATCCTCCAGCTATCCGTTTTCCCCCGGGGGTAACGTGGGCTCTAAGAGGTTAAGTGTAATGGGGTCATTTACAATTCTCTGCTTGAAATCAGAGTGTGTAAATATCTAATGGTCAGCTACCCGGAGGTTTCCAACTGCCAAGTCTTATCAGGGAGGAACAGCTGTTTTCAGTTTGTGTTGCATTTGTGCTGTTGCTAAGTGGAGAAATGAGAAGTTGATTGTGTGTTTGCAGGATTCTCTGACGGTGGTGGTGGAAGACCTCCGGCTGTGCTCCGTTAAACCATGTGAGGACATCGAGAGGCGCTTCTGCTTTGAGGTCGTATCCCCCTCCAAGTAAGGCTCACCCTCACTGCTGTAATAACATCATTTGCTTCGGTCCAAGTATCGCAACAACTATTGGATGGATTGTCATGAAATGTGGTGCAGACATTAATGTTTCCCTTTGGGGACTTTGGTGATCCCTTCTAGCTCCAACATCATGTCAAAGCTTTCACTTATCCAAGAAAATTTGGTCGTTTTGAGCAAAATATCTCGACTTAAATATTGATTGGATGCTGTGAAATTTGCTGCATTGGATAACTGTCCATTAAAGAGCCATTACACCCAAATACATGCAAACTCACTCATGACATTCCCGTCAGCCTCAGCTTTACTTGGTGTTGCATGATAACATGGATCCATGTAAGATCTAAATCTACTGCACCTCGTAGATCTCATTTCAGCACAGAACCCAAAACATTTACTGATCACATTAACTTACACATCACATTTAAATTAACTGCAAAATTGTTGTTATTATTTAAAAATGTGTTATTTCTACTTTTAGTAAAGTTTTAAATGTTGAGATACACAAATATGATTCTTGACTAATTTCTATTGTTGAAGGAGATCTAAGGCTAACATATGAAACTTGTATTGTCTGTTAAGCATGTCACACTGTATTACAGTGTGTAGATCTGTCAGGAGGGACATTATGATTTGTTAATACCAAGACTGTTTGTTTTGCAGGAGCTGTATGCTTCAGGCTGAATCAGAGAAGCTACGACAAGCCTGGATTCAGGCAGTTCAAGCGAGCATCGCTTCAGCCTACAGAGAGAGTCCAGATACCTACTATATAGAGGTAAGTCACAATTCTTGGTCTTACACCACCAACGAATACATTTTATAGCTTGTTTATGATGTTTTATTGTATTGTTTCAGAGGTGCACTAAGTAGATTTACTCAAGTACCGAATAAGCGCAATCATGTGTGTGTAATTGACCAAGGGCTACAGCTAACAGTTATTTCCATTATCAATTAATCTGCTGATTATTTTCTTGATTAATTAATTTAAATTTAAATGTCCATTTCTCACACCATTATCATATGACACAAAGAGATGCAGCAAATGCTCACATTTGAGAAGCTGGACTTCTTTATTTTTATTGTTTATTAAATGACAAAATAATTGACAAATTTAAAGAACTGATTAACAAGATAGTTTTAAGTTTATGTAAGTCGACTAAATCTGACTAAATTGAGCACTTACTGGACACTATACACAAACATATCCTAACATGATGAACCCCAGCTATTCTGGTACAACAAAGCAGACACAGGGGGAGCATGGTATGGTATTTTACAATCCAATGTGTTTATATTTAGCATCTGGACAGAACTGCCTCCCCGTCCACCAGCAGTATTGATTCAGCCAGTGAGCCACGGGACCGCAGCGCCCGGGGGGAGACCATCCTGCAGCGGATCCAGTGTCTGCCGGGGAACGAGCAGTGCTGTGACTGCAGCCAGGCCGACCCCCGCTGGGCCTCCATCAACCTGGGCATCCTGCTGTGTATCGAGTGCTCCGGCATCCACAGGTAGAGCCCCGAAAAAAAACCATGCAAATATGTAATAACATTTTTACTAGTGGACGTCTCCTACATCACTGTAAGTCAATTATCGATGTTTATGCACTCGAGACTTCAACTTTCTACATCACATCAGTGTAAGTTTCCTGTTGGACCAGGATTAGACTCCAAAGTTAGTGATGATGTTACATATCATGCTTGCAGGTGCACGCCTTCAGCTCAGATTGTAGGTGTGTCCTGTGTCAAACTCTGCACATGCATCACTCTGCACAGTGAAGCTACAACATCCAAGTGAAGCAACAGGAAGCGAAACATATTTTTAAGTGGAGCGGGACTTTTAAAGATTCCCTCCAGACATGTTGCAGGACATATAAAAATACTTGGCTTTCTCCTTGTCCCTCATTAAAAATCCATAAACTATTAAAATAAGTCAATCTTCAGTGTATATGCACTGGAAGTTTTAAATTTAGTTAAAAGTTGTGGCACCTTACAGATCTCCACATCGAGGAGTGGCTCCTCATCCTAAGAATAAAGACGTTTTGTAGCTTCATGCTTCAGATTTACAGAACATATAGCTTAATGTTATCTCTTTATAGTGTCGACCATCACCAGTATAAATGCAATGTGTGGAGATTTTCCTGTGTGACCTTTTTAGGTTATATATGCATTTTAAAGATGCTTTTGCACAACATTTCAAGTTCCCCTTCCAGTGTAAAACAGTGTATTGTTGATATAATTATTTTATTATTATTTATATTTTCTGAGATGCACTTTCTTGGATTATTATGAAGTGCTTTGAGATGTTTATGACCCTGGGTGGGTTGGATGGTGAACCTGTCTTCATAGAGCACAGTGACAGTCAAACATCCAAGTGAAGTAACAATGAGAAAAATGCAATTTAATTTTTAATGGTTAAGAGAAGGATCTGGAAAGTTCCTCCTCCGCTGCCATGTGCCGTGTGGTTCCTGGCTCTGAAGAAAGGAAGTGGTGCCAACTGTCTGCGCCTTACCTTATGCTGCCGAGGCCACCGAGCACGTTCCCGCGCACACTGCTGAAGGGATTAAAGGGCAGTATGTTGCGCGTTGGATCAGCCTGGCTTTGATTGAGAGCTTTCATTGAGGGGAGGGAAGTGAGAAGATGAATAGACAGAGCTGAGACACACACAGCGAAGAAGTCCTTGAATAGTTCAATTCACTGTCGGCTCCTGGTGAATCTGATGTAATGCTGTTGAATGAAGATTCCTGCTGCAGATATAAACACACTCTCAGATCGGTGCGCCACGCTCTTGTTGGGTTACATCACATGTTTGTGTCACTGAGGTTCATTTTCAAGCTCCCAGTGGGAAAAATTCCCCTCAGGAGTGGTGTGTTATTTTTAATTGCAGTTATCACTGCTTATGTAATCACAAACCCCATTCCTGTCTGTGTGTGTGTGTGTGTGTGTGTGTGTGTGTGTGTGTGTGTGTGTGTGTGCTCCCACCTGTTGAATATTCATGTTCCCTCTTTGGCCTCGTCTTCTCGCAGTGAGAACAGACATGACCTCTCGTCACAATGCAGAGCAAACGAAGGGGAGAAATACTATCAGCTTTTTTTTTCTCTACTGTGCCATTGTTGCCAGGATGCCAGACAGCGTCATTGGTGGAACTTGGCGATTTGCATGACATTGGGAGCGGCTTCTCTCATTTCCCCCAGGATAACACTCTTGTGATTTTAGTTTCTTGCGGCCATTCAAACCAGGTCACCATACAACACCACAGTCATGGATGGATTATAAGAAAATTGGCCCCTGGGCACAGACAAGTAAAAGGCCCCCCACCCTTTCTATATAGAAGCAAGACACCCAGAATGAAAGTGACACAAAACTACTACAAATGACTCTTTATGATCATTTTATGTCTCTTTGTGGTTGTTGTGTCTCCTTGCAGTGATTTTGTCTCTTTTTATGGATAATTTCACGTCTCTTTGTCGTTGTATTGTGTCTGTTTGTGGTCGTTTTGTGTTTTTTGTTTTGTGGTCATTTTGCATGATGGTAAACTTTTTACCTCTCGTTGTAGTCGTTTTATGTCTCTTTTTGTCTTTTTGTAGGTGTTTTGGTTCTTTTGTCATTTTGTGTTTTTTTTTTTTTGTGCGTTCATTTTGATTCTCTCTATATTCATTTATATTCATTCTCTTTTTTGTGTTTCTTCATGTTTTATGTCTCTTTGTGGTTATTTTTTGTCTCTTTCTAGTCATTTTTTCTTGGGATCACTTTGCATCTCATTGTGGTTGTGTTGTCTTTTAATTGAGCTCTGTGGCTGTCAAACAAGAAATGACCTCTCAGATCACTAATCCATCCATGGCCATAGTGTATGATTCATTTGTAAAAAAAAATCCTATTTTCTTATTAGAACAATATATTCTACTTTTGTATTCTTGTGCTGGAAACCATCTGCTGCCTTATAGTCATAACAAAGTCAAAATCTTCTACTTTTGCCTTCAAATTGTTTGACCATGGAACATAAACACCATTTTTTTAAACCCGAAATATGTTTTTGTTGCAGGAGTCTTGGGGTTCACTGTTCGAAGGTTCGCTCACTCACACTGGACTCATGGGAACCAGAATTATTAAAGGTAGTTTGTCTCAGCAGTGTCCTGAGGAATAGGACTAAGAATGATGGAGTTATTATTATTGTTGAGTTGTTAATACATTAAAGGAATAGTTTGACATTTTCAGAAATACACTCACATTCACTTTCTCGATAAGAGTTAGCTGAGAAGTTTATGCTAAGCTAAGCTAATTGTCTCCTAGCTTTATATTCTGTGAACGCATATGAAAGTGGTAAAAACGTTCTCATTTAACTCTCAGCAAGAAGTCAGCCGAAGTGTGGACACCATTAATGTCATGTCTCTTGTTTTTCCTTGTAGTTGATGTGTGAGCTTGGAAATAGTGTCATCAACCACATCTATGAAGGCTCATACCAAGAACAAGGTCTGAAGAAACCATTACCCTCCAGTTCAAGGTAGGAATTGCAGCTAAAATACAGCTGAACTATATGAAAATTATCTTTTTTTATAATTTTTCTTTGCACTAATATTTGTCATATGTGGTTTGGTCCCTTGCAGGCAGGAGAAAGAGGCTTGGATTAAGGCGAAGTATGTTGAAAAGAAATTCCTGAAGAAGCTGGGCTCCACAGAGATACTCATCAACGGAGAGAGGAAGCCCGACCGGCGGTGGAGTGTAAAGAAGTGTCGGAGACACAACAGTGCAACCACAGTATCCAAAACACGGCGAAGATACCGACAAGAGCCCGGAAGCACCTCCCCTTCGACCCTCTCCTCAGGTAGTTTAACTGATCTCTATCTGTTCAGAACAGACCTGTCTACTGGAGTAGTTCATTTGTTTTAGTTTAAGATGTTCATTTTAGCCTCTGTTTGTGCGACTCATGTATTATCAGTACAGCTGAGTTTACTAAAAAATATGTAGTCAGCAGTTTTTGAAAAACACAGAAGGTCATTGATCATAACTGAGCACTGGCTGTGACACACTGAAGGTAATTAAGGTACTTTAATGGAGCTATGTGTAAGTTTTGCTATTGCTACATAGCATAACATTAACAGATGTTTATTACCAGTCTAGAAGAAACATTGTGAGTCAATCATCAAACTTGGTTCCTTAACTCTCTGAGAGCTGTCTCCAGCGGTGGAAAACTCTTGTATCTATCCCGTATTTTCTTCTACTGAAGTTAGCACGCTAACCAGCTAGCCCCAGCCCGTCTCAACTCTTTTCCGATAGCGACTCCTTGTAGCTTCCTACGTGCTGCTCAGAGGGCGTATTTTAACCTCTTGTCTTGTAAACACAGCGACGTCTGAAGCTCTTGTCAAGGGACAGTCACTGCCGCCTGCTCCCGGCAAGAAGCCACGTTCAGCGACAGAGAAAAGTTACAAAGAGCCCCTTTAAAACCCCTTTAGCGCCAGATTGCAAAAGCATTGTCAAAGATTGTCCTTGTCAGAGTGATAACTGAACACGCAGACATGATAAACATATTACACAAGGAACGGAATATATTTTTTGAGTCTTGGAGAATTGTGTCGGTACCTTCAGAACAAAGTTCAGTGTTGCTAAACAACCTTCTAGCGGCTCAGTCTCGGTTTTCAAGAATTGCCTGTTTGTACTTTTTATGAAAATCAGACGCTTAGCACTGTGACTTGAATCTAATGTTAATACATGAGAGGCACAAACTGGAGCTAGGCCAAGGTAATGGTCCAAAAAATGTTTGTTTCTGGCGTCCTCACTTGTCACTTTCACTTCTGTTTGTCTCACAGCTGCTGCTAAGTTCAGACGAGACTCCCTGTTTTGTCCTGATGAGCTGGACTCTCTCTTCTCTTACTTTGATACAGGATCTGGGCCTCGAAGTAAGCGACTATCACTATTTAATCTGGCAACACAGTACATTCACCCTTCACAGGCCGCTGCATGTCGCTACTCGCACCTTTTTAAAAGCCTTACTGCCCAGATTAAAGCCACACAGCAGCATGTGGATAAGATGCCTGAATCTTGTGTAGAAGAGTGCGTGAGCTTGTGTGAGCGTTTCAACAATACCGATCAGCCTGAAAGAGACAGCGGTAATTAATTTGTCCATGTTCTGGCGTCTCCTGGTCCGGCAGGCCTAAGCAGTGACAGCGGGTTGGGAGGCAGCACAGACGGCAGCACAGACATCCTGGTGTTTGGCTCAGTGGTGGACAGCGTCACAGAGGAGGGTGAGTACCAGAAGAGGAATCTTCTACACTGTGGGAATAAAATGTGAAATGAATTTGCTTGTAAACGCAGGCACAGACCTACGTTTTTTTGTCCACAGCCGCAAGGACACATTTTCGATAGATTGTGTAGGTTAATGTTGCTGTTACATAAATAATTAGTCTCCTTTCCACCATCCTCAGAGTGTGAGGTCTCCGAGGACTCGAGTGGCGAAGCAGAGCTGGAGGCCGAGCCAGAGACGTCAGACCCGGAGGACATAAGGGACCTTCATCCCGGCGCGCTGCTGTACAAGGCCTCAAAGGCCCGCAACCTGCCCGTCATGGCCGAAGCACTCGCTCACGGGGCCGACGTCAGTTTGGTCAGCGACGAGGATGAAGGGAAGACGCCCCTCATACAGGCAGTGATTGGCGTGAGTGGCACCAGATACGAGTTAAATAGGATGCGTCATATTCGTGCATCTCATTTAGCGATAGATCAAAAAGACCAAATTTCGACATTATTGTCAGACATGAGGAGCACTTCTCATGTTATAAATGTCAGCAGCTAGGAATGAGTGAATATTCATTTTAAATACTTCACTTTAGGGTTCGCTGATCGCCTGCGAGTTCCTGCTCCAGAACGCTGCTGACGTCAACCAAAGAGACGCACGAGGGAGGGGCCCGCTGCATCACGCCACATATCTGGGACACACAGGGTGAGTCGTGAGGCAGAGAGAAACTGTTTACTCCAGCTTGCATATGAAGCATTTGTAACCATCTCACACATTTCAATAAAAACCACTAGTACGAATAGATTTGTTCATAGGAGTGATTAAAGAGAGTTTGTGTGAAATCAGTTGTTTGACTTAAAGCAGCTGTAATCAATATTTTTATAAGAGCATTGTATCAAAGGACAGTGCATCACTCTCTGCTTTTACGGAGCTTTACAACAAGTGTCAACTCATTGTTTATCCGTCTGGCACACAGCGTTAATGTTATGTCTCTCTCTCGGAGCTCTCATGATGTAACTACACTACCTGCTCAGGAACAACGTCGGTTAGAAACTGGCTGGTGAACAAGGCCGAGCATTTAGCAGCTAAAGAGACGGATATTTTCCCTCAGAGGTTGGTAAAGACCAAGAGGAGGTAAAGGAGAGTCAATATCGGACCGGTGGCCTGAAACATAACTCTAAATGTGTGTTAATGTCGCTCTGTAACAGCTGGATGTGTAAATAAACATCTGTTTGCTAACAAGTTCACTATATCAACTTACAAAGATGATGAAACATCAATGTTCACGACTTGTCTCTCCTGCCCCCAAGTGGCCAAATAAAACCTCCCCTAAATCAACTACAATAGAGAAACTTGATGCAAAATTAATATTCTGATCCCCTCATCATCATCAATGTGGCTGCCAATTTACTGGGGTTTTTGACTTTAACTTATAATATAACATATTTCAGCACTGTGGCTCATACATTACAGTTCTTAGTAGGAAAACTCTCTCACAGCTGCTTCAGGGTCTTCAGGTCGCTGGAGAAACATCCTTTATAGCATCCCTCTGTAGACAGGATAACATATCCTTCTGTGGACTAGGTCTCTGTGGCCATCACGTCCACTTGACACTTACATTAGACATGAAAGAATGAAAGATATTTTTTAACATCTAACTTCGTGATTCATATTTTTGACTTGTTCCGGGTCCTTTGATTAAATTTGTTATCTTTTTTTTTCTGCTGATTTCTGACAACAGGACTCAAAATTCTGCAGTGTGAACATCTTCTTTTTTTTTTTACTCTTTGGTAACATCCTAGTGAATTAAACCACAATCTGCGGGGCTTGATGGGGCAGTTTTTAGGAGCTTCAGTCACAAATAGGTGGTGTTCAACAGTCTGAACCAGCAGTTGAGAAGTTCATGCAGTTAAGAGAGTGTGATGAATATTACAAACATTTATATGAGCAAACTTCATCGAACAAAAGTAAGAGTGGTTTTTTTGTCACTCAGCTGGACGTACGGCTCACACACATTTGAAATTGAGAATCTGATTGTTCATGTTGTTCATGCTGTGATTGATCTCAGTTTCCCTTGTGTTTCCAGGCAGGTGTGTTTATTCCTCAAAAGAGGAGCTACACAGAACGACGGGGATGAAGATGGCCAGGACCCTTTAAGTATAGCTGTACAGCAAGCCAATGCAGATATAGTCACACTGTATGTTAATTTACATACTTCCCTCTTTTTTAATTCTCCAGATTTGATGACTTTTTAACACTCTCTTTGTTTTTCCTTCTGTTCTTCAGCCTGCGTTTGGCCAGGATGAACGAGGAGATGCGGGAGTCGGAGGGACCCTTTGGACAGCCAGGTCAATACCCAATCAGCAGTCCCACTGAGCAACAGTATAAGAAATGCATTCAGGAGTTTATCTGTCTCAATATAGCAGAGTGCTAGAATAAAGCCCAGTCAGGTTTAAACAGTGTAAAACCAGTGCAGGGGGTGCCAAGAGACATTGGACTGACTGAGAGAGACTTTTCACCACCAGATTAACTTCATCTCTACATCAGATATATCCAGAATATTTCTAGTGTTCCTCCCCCCAGCACTGTCTATCTACATTAGACCAGAAACCAGAGTCCACCAGCAGTCAGCTCCCCTCTCAGGATCACACATGAACTCAGTGTTAACCTCCTTTTTAAATGATGTCAGATTTAGAGCGACGGACTTTTGCCAAAAAAAACAAAAACAAATCAGTGTAGATGGGCGTAGTGAGGTCCGATCAGTCCGATCACTGCAGACTTGAGAAATCACTGACAGGGAACAGCAGCAATCAGTAGACCACCAACAAAGTCATCAGCAGTGTATACGGGACCGACTTTGCCCTTTAATCTGGAGGTTTTACAGGGTACAGGGTCCCAACAGTTCTAGGTTTAATTTCATCGTGTTGTTATTGTAGTGCTACGTGGGAGGAGATATTTTGGGCGCCCTTGGTTCTAGAAGTAACAGTGGAATTTATTTTTATCTTAGACAGTGTTACATGACTGTTACAGTTGGATGAGAAAAATATCTGGTTCCATGATAAAGAGTCAAAGTCCATGTACATAAAAACTTTAATAATATAATAATAATTTAACTACAACTCCCAATGTGCATTTCAGCAAGAACCATCCAGAGCAGGGAAGTTTCAAGTCTGGGCCAGTTGAAGGTGAATTGAGCAACCATGGTGCCGTCTTTTGTCCCCAACTGCAATGACAGTGTGTTTTGAATTGGTTAATACCTCTAACTGGCTTCTTCTCCATGGCAACAGCAGCCTAAGCTCATGGGTATTGTAGTATTTAAGAGCCGTTCACCATATCCAAATGACATGTTTTCTCAGAAACGTAGAAATAATTAAAACTGATGGTCATAACATGAACCTGTCTTGTAGAGTCTTGTAATTCTGTGTAAAGACAAATTTAAATGGGAATTACAGAATTGGGGGTAAAACACTTCTGGAACCAGCCCTCCCACTTCACAGCTCTTTACAGTATTTGTAGCCCAGATGAGTTTGGGAATGATGCCAAACTGACGAGTACAGGGTCGTGCCGCCAATTCACTCAACTAAATCTGATCTGGCTGTGCTTTTTTTTTTTTTTTACTTACCTTAGGATCTGTTGTCCATGCACATGTGATCAGTGGAGGTAGCGCTCTTTCTTTTAAATTGTAACGGTCATTGAGGGGTAACTGTGTGAGGCTGTGATAACTGTGACTGAGAGTAAATGATCATGGAGTCATTTCTCTGAATCGATCGAGAGACTGATCAAGTGAAGCTTTTATGTTTAATTAAAAGCAAAATTATGCACTTTTTTCTTACCAACAGTGATTTGGATTTTCTTTTTGCGCCTATGTCGTTGTACCGTCTTTTTTCTTTTTCTCAGAATAGGTTTGAATTTTTTCTTTTTTTTATTTATAACAAAAATCCCAGAGCAATAGTGCAATGATTATTTCAGTACAGATAATCTGTATTTTTTGTATTATGTTTGACAACAATGCAGATGGTATTTTTTTAAGCTGGATATATTTTGTTAGATTTTATTTTGCTGAGCACTCACACACAGTGCCAGTATTATATTCTCATTATGAGAAAGCAAGCCAATACTCCACAGTCTCACTATATTATAATCACTTGGAGTAATTTTGCAGTACAAACTGCAGTGGGAGGTGGACATTTTTGATAAACCACACTTACATGTATTACTGTATAGTATTTGTATGTTAAAATGTTTGTTTATGTAATATAATTAGGCCTATATTAGATTTGTTCTTCAGTTATAGTGCATGGGTGGCTACTGCTCAGGTGTTCCTAAGCCCTGTTGCTTTTGTTTACTTCTGTACCCAGTGTATCTGAATATATGACATTTAGTATTGTTGAATAATGTTACTATCCGTATCATATATATATATATATATATACTGCCAAATCATGACAAAAGTGCATGGAATGACATTCATGACAGAAATCAATAGACTGAACACCCCTTTCCTGCTGTCTTACATTGGCTGGATAATGTTTCTGCGAAAAGCTTGATGACAATGAACATGGCAGCTAAGCCGTGGCCCAAAACTACGTTTATTTTTATTTGACCCCCTTTGTAGTTCACAGTAAATGACAGTGATCCAGAATGTGCTGGAGACGACTGTTGGTCAAAGCATCGATCAGCCTCGTCTGTGACTGACCACGTTGTTGCTCACATGTTATGAGGCAAAATTAGCCTAAAGAACATTGTCCTTCTTTTGCTAATGACTGTTGGGGTTTAGTTCACACCAAAGACCAGAGACGGTTTTTCAGACAGCCACCAAGTGTTTGTGATATTTTCTTTCTCAAAGCAGGCCATGATTTTTTGTATACCTTTAAGGGACTGTACACAAATTATTTTGGTGGGGAATGGGGGGGGGGGGTTAAACTTTATATTTTGCTTGCAAGGCTAGCTGGTGAGCTATTGCAGCTGGAGAGCTAACTGCTAACATGCTAGCCAGCGGGGAACATGTTTGTCACTATAGTTCTCTGAGGTTCTTGCTATGTCCTCTGTCATTTTATTTTTCTTGATTGCTCATTATTTCAATCAGTAAAGAGTTTTATTGAAGGAGGAAAAAAGCTCTCCAAGCTAACAAGCTTGCTAACGGTCAGTTAATAGCATTACCTGTAACTTAGCAAGCTTGTTGGCTTCTTTGCTAATGGAACAATAAGATCATACAGTTTATTCAGCTCATTGCCCTTTTGTAGAGGAGTTTACAGGGACAGTGCTACATAGCTATTAAGCTCTGATAGCTTCCTTCATTTTGGACTCTCTGGCTTTACGTCCCCTCAAAGGTCAGCACTGTCAAAACAGCCTTCTGTTGTTGGTTGGTGTTCACCAAAGTTGACCTTCCTCCTTGATAATTCCCATATTGTCCCTTGCTTGTATTTGCCAACATGTGTTTGGAGTCCTTTAGCAGTGAAAGATTTTTAAAGGATGTGGCAGCGACAGAAAGATCAACTCACTTGTTCTCCTTTCCCTTATTGCTTGTCAGAGATAGAGTCAACGCACTTTGAAACACACAATCTCTCTTAATCCAGCCTTTTTCTTATTTAGTGCAGTACGTTACAAAAGTTCACCGGAAGCAGACTACTAGATGAATGATGTCAACACTAACCAAACAATCATTTACATCGAGCCACTGAATGATTATGTCTTGTACAGTAATGTGTCTACAGCGTATGAGTCAGTATGTCAACATGTTGACTGTTGTGTATATAAACTAAAAACTATTAACACTTTAACTGCTTGCTTCTTACATGCAATTTTTAACTTTGTTGTATTTTTTCCTCTCTGACTGTTATCTGTACAATTTCTTCGAATATTGTAAGAGAACGTTTGTCTCTGAAAACACGGTACCTGTGCATATTAACACTAACTGCTACCTATGTTTGTTTTTTGTTTAATAACTCCTCCCAGTGTCTTCGAAAATGATACTGAAAATAAATGGAAGATGTGACTAAACGCTAACCTCTCCCTTTGCTTCCTTGCTTCATTTCTAAGTTCTCTTTGCTTTGCTTTGACAGACCTTTACTACATCTAACAGAATTAACAAACTTCTAACTTCATGCTGCTGGTGCACTAATTATGGATCAAGGGTTTCAAATATTATAACATATTTATCGTGTAAACTAGACTGTGATTAACATGTTTGAATATGCATGGAGAGAGTGTGACATTTGAGTTTCTCCGACTCTCTGAAGAAACATAATTAGCCCTAATGTTTCCCTTTATGTTAACCCCCCATATTTAGCATTTATAAGTAGCATACACAAACTTAATAGACGGTTTAAAAAACACTCTAAAGTAGTTGTATACATGTATAAGCAAAGTGTGATTTATTTATACTGTGAGGTATTTCTAACCTCAGAAACTAATAATTATAAATAGTTAATTATTTTAATTAATACAATAAGTATGAATACAACTGTTTTGTATTATATTGTAAATCATTCACTAACTGTTCAAACTCCTGCAGTGTAGGAAATTAAAATACTGACTTTTACCACTTTTTTTTTTTTTGGCAGTTTTGCCTTTATTTAATAAGGATAGTACAAATATAGACAGTTTATGGTGAAAACAGAAAAAGCAGGAAATCCTCACATTTTAGAAATTGGAACCAGCAAATAACTCAAATGATTAATCAAGTAATCAACTAGTTTCCTTTTTAGTTTATACACTGCTTATGAAGCCCAGACAGTGGAGGTTAAAAATAAAGTGTTTGAAAGAAACCCAAATATCTAGTATAAGGTTTGAACTCACTGATCTCTCCCTGCTTTTCTCTCACACACACACACACACACACACACACACAGAGAGAGAGGGAAAGCCAGGAATGTTCATTCCCCTTTTTAATTAGCCGAGCCTGGGAGCTCTCATGGGACACAAAAGAGTTCAACTGCTTTTGTTATGCCTGTAGATTCAGTGGTTACCATGGCTACAAGAAAAGTAAAAGCTCAGTATCTGGAGAGTTGAAAGAGGGAAGCTTCATGGTGCCTCGGCCTGTTTTTGCCTCTCCATTCATCAGGCCTTTCTCACCCAGAGCTGCTCTGCTGTCTGTTTTCCTCATCGCGTGTATTCTTAACTTTCATATAAAAGATGTTTTGACTGTTCACAGACGAGTGCCAGACTTTTCTGTCAGGGTCCTTATTTATCACGCATCAAGAAGCCTCTAAAGTACCAACTTTAAGTACCACACAGGGTAAAAATCTGTGTGTGTGAGCAATGAGACTCATTTATCAAGTGACTTACTGCAACGATTAGTCTGACTGATTGTATTGACTGACTGACTGATTGACAGAAAAATTATTTTGATAATCGATTAATCATTTTAATCATTTTTTAAGAAAAAAACATTTACTCCAGCCTCTCAAATGTGAGGAAATAATCATTGAAATAATCTGCAGATTAATTGATAATGAAAATAATATTTTGCAATCCTACTCTTAAGAAACCACACAGCTGATCACAATTATGATCATAGAAGGAATAATAGTGTGGAATCTAAATCTCCAGCATTATTGAACATGGGCTGTTAACGCCAGTCTAATATACTTATAATGTATAAATGTATAAATAGGGATGAAATAAAAAGAAAATTGCTGTAATGGAAAGTAAATTTTGCTGCAAGACATTTTGCTCTTGGTAGAATGGATCAGTGCCTAATGATGTACCATCATTTTCATCATTATTTTCTGTTGCTTTCTTCAGCAGGAGACGCCACGTACCTTGACATCTTCCGAGAATTTTCCCACATGGCTTCCCACAACCCAGAGAAGCTGAAACGAAGGAGTGTGCACTTCCGGCACTCCTTCAGGTAGTCCGCCACGCGCCAGGAGAGGCATCATATCATATACTTGAAAAGTGCAACAGCCACTTTCCAGTTACTATGGTCACACAGCTGGGGTTGCGTGTTCAACATCACACGTGATCCTGCGGAGAAACCTGATAACATGAATAATACTGTTAATGCATTTTAAAAGGCTCAAATTCCACTATTGTGATACACCACCCAGCCACCTGCATCAAAGTGAAGAAATCATGACAGTTTTGTGATGCTGTTGTTCGTTATCATTAAGTATTGAAAATAACTGCATTATACCTGCAAGAGGCTGTTCTCAGATCAGACTTTTATTTTGATAGGATTTTGTTCTATGAGGATTTGCTGGTCTTTTCCTCTTGTATAAATATAGCATCGCTTTTGTACAGTGTTAGATTTAACTTTGGATAAAATACCAAGCACTTGTTTTGTTTCTTTTTTTTTTTATTGTATAAATCATTATGCGTTTGCTCTGTCTCATTCTGTCAGTGTCTGATCATTGAAGGAATTCCATCAATACTTTACATAAATGAGTTTTCCTGTATGTGTAATGCATGCATTTACTCCCATTATATTTCATTACTTAAACTTGAATTCTGTTATGTTGTATGGATAAGTCATATCATCATTAGTTATCATCACCAATCCAACATCTTGAAGTCGCAGTGTTATTTTCTCCTGATAAGCAGTTTATTTTGATATGAATGTGTTGTTTTGCATCGACTATGCTGGTGTAGTCTTCATAATATTTTTTTGTTTAAATGTACTTTGCAGTACCACTATAAAATGCAGTGCTTGTGTTACTGTGTACATGCTGTAGAAGCAAAAATGCTAATATATCTGAATGAACAGGAGAACTGATAAAAAGGTGGACTGAAATAAACGTTGTCTGTGTTTACATAAAAGCAGCAAGAGATCTGTGTCTCTGTCTGTAGCAGGGACACTAGCGTCCTCCTGTGTTGAAATGTGATAGTGAGTTTGGCATCATGCGCATGAAACATCACACTAGTTGATTTTCAGAATGGTTATGAGATCCAGATTTAAGTCCTTATCATTTTACTTATCACTATACAAACTGATGAATAACACAGGTTTCTGTCAGGGATGATGTTTGAGTTGAGGATGTGCTCACACACAGAAGAAGCCAAATAAAAAGCATTAACTCATTCCAAATCAAATATTTAATATCAACATATATAATAACACAATTCAAATTACAGTATGTGTTGAGGTAATTTGCCTTAATAACTAATTGTGATATCATTAATTTATCCTGTAAAAAATAGTGTTGTATATTTCCAGTATGTAGTACTACTGACACTGCAGTACACAACATCTTAATGACAACAACTGTTAAATCCTGATGTTTGTATGTGTTATGTTTTGGTATTTGAATTGTGAGTGTGTGTGTGTGTGTGTGTGTGTGTGTCTGACAGTGTTATATTTATCTTATGTGTAGTGGTGGAGGTAGTATTCAGATTCTTAACTTAAGTAAAAGTACAAATACAAGAATGTAAATATATGTCATTACAAGTAAAAAATCCCAAACGTTACTCAACAAGATGACACACACACACACACACACACACACACACTCATTCCACAGACAAATGGCCCTTGTGAATGATGTATTATTATGTATGACATTAATAGGTTAACACTGATGCATCAATGTATAAACAGCATTTTACTGTTGTAGCTGGTCCGGGAAGAGCTGGTTTATTTACTTCATAAACTGTCAGGAACTTTGGTCCAGTCGTTCTTAAACTATGGGCCAAGCCCTTCCAAAGGGTCACAAGATTATCATGGGATTATTAATGGGAGAGAAAACCAGACACAAAGTTCTGCTACACAAATTTGTATTCACATGTTGATGTGAATGACGTTAAAATGTGTTGTTTTTGTGAATTGTTGGATAATTTTACTGCTTTCAGCCTCAAGCCATTGTTTAAATGAACCATCTGAGATATTTAAAGTGGAAATGTGTCTTAAGTGAATTGTTAATAATGCACAGACACCTGGAACATGATTAGGGCCCCTAACCAGACACTGCTTCTTGCAAGGGGTCAAAAGAGCCAAAGAGGTAGGGAATCATTGGATTCATCTTTAACTTCAAACTTTATTCATATTGTACGTAAAAAGTAACACACAGTATTGTACAACTTTGAGGTACTTGTACTTGGGAAGATTAAATTGCCCAACAGTACATAGAGTAGTTAAAATTTGTTCTGTATCGACCAACAACAACAACAACAACAACAACAACAACAACAACAACATTTAAACACATAAATGCATCAGTAATAATAACCCTGTGATATAATAAGTAAATACAACATGTTAGAATTCGCTTATTTTGCATAATGAGTACTTTTACTTTGATACGTTAAGTACAGTTTTACTCACGTAAGCTTTTCAATGCAGGAAATGTATTTATAATGGCGTATTTTTCACATTGACATTGCTAAAACTTACTTAAAACTGTGGCGCAGTGTTTCTGTAAATAGTGACACATGCTGACACATAGACGATCTTTGACGTCTGTCACGTCTCGCCGTTATTTACGTCGGCTCGGTAGGAAGTACGTTACGGCGACCAGACGGTCCGTGATGATGGAGCTCGGGCTGTTGAGACGACAGCGCTCATTATGATGATATGTGATCTGTGTGAGCGGCATCATGCACATGTTTGCTCGCCTGACACGCGATGTGACTGCGGTATCGGGTCAGGTATGACTCGGATGCTTGTAGCTAGCTAGCTAGCTGTTAGCTTAGTCAGCCCCGCATCCTCCCTGCTACCTGCTACGGTCAGAGCTCCAGCTAGCAGCTCAGCTGATCAGCTGCAGCACCGCGCCGAGCCCGGAGACAACATGACGAGGCCCTAATGTCAGATCGGCGACGGTGTGTTCAGGCATCAAATACAGGTATTGTCATTTAAGAGGAGCTGAAGCCCAGGTGCTGTGGTTTTACTGACTGTCAGGCAGCGGTTAGCTTTATCCCACGGACAGGGGCGAACAACAAAAACTCTGACCGTCATGTGTGTGATGCAGGTGGGGGCATAGACAGGAGCACTGTGATAGACAAGTTTGTGGGTATTATTGTAGTGATATTATTTTCAAATTTGTGTGGAATGTTGTGAACCTGTATCTCAATCTGAATGTGTGCAAAAATCTGTAAATGTGTAGATCGATTTGTGAATGTCTGAAGAAAAAAGCAAATGTGATATGACACAAATCTGTATCTGTTTACATAGGTCAGGTAAATGTGTACACAGATTATAAATGTGTGCAGAGATGTTCAAGAGTGTACACAAATATGTAAATGTGATAAATATTTGTACATGTGTTAAAAAAAAAAAAATCTGCATCCAATCCAAATCTGCAAATATATGAAATCAATAAACTGAATATAAATGCCCCATTATTAATGAAACTGAAACTTCAGCTTCAAGAGCTGAAAAGCTGATAATTAATTTTGCCTCTCAGTTGAATTTCTTAGCTTCACCCCTGCTTTCTCCTGAAATGTGTAAATGTGTGCGATGTGTCTGTAGCTCATTTTATATGTATGTAAGTTGTTTGTATAGTTACATAAAACTAGATATTAACAGTTGTCATTCATAATAAAAGGGCATTGACATTCTGTTTTTTTTTTGTGCATATATTTGCAGATTCTTTTACACACTTACAAATTTCCTACTATATCCACATATCTGAGTACACGCAGACAGATTAAGATACAGTTTTGCAACTCTCCACAAACATTTGCAAATAATATTTCTGCAATAATAACACTTAGAAGGAGCTCATATATTATTTAACTCCCACAAGTATGTTTTTTGGGGGGGAAGTTTAGGTGTAGTGTATTTTGAGCTTGATCTGGTCTGATGTGGTCTGGATGGGAGAAAAAGCTGTGTTCATTTCATTTTTGGTGACTAATTTCTGTCGATCTACTAATCGGTTAATCAACCAATCACTGTAGCTGTGATCTAGTGCCGAGTTGATTTCCAGCCATGCATTCAAAGTGAGCTGCACTCTTCAGATCTGTTTCACATCAGAATGAGAATCTGTTTATCAGCCAAGAATGCAAACACACAAAGAATGTGTCTCTGTGTTTTCTCCACAAATGCAACATAGAAGAATAAGAAAAAAAAAGAATAGATCAAAAGTAAGATAATAATAATGATTAATGAAATAAGACAAAAATAATTATAAATATTTATTTACAGACTGATAATAGTTGTGAAATGGGATATAAAAATTTTTAAATATTGACTGTTTTGCAGAAAGAAGAGAGATGCATGAACTCTATGAAGGTGAAAATTAGTAGTGACGTGTGCAAGCAATAATTAATTTGTGTAACAGTGGAGGTGGAAAGCAGCGTACAATGTAAAGTCCAGTTCGATGAAATTAAACTGACGTGTAGGGATTAAATGTGCAACAGTAAAGGCTTGTTTGATAACAGCTGTTTGATCATCAGTAGATGACAAACTCTTAATTCCACCTGTTTCAGGTTCTTGCCTCTGGGGGGTTTTAGTCGTCCTATTGATGGTTGCTTCCGATCTGTAATCTCGTCCACAGACATGGCGTCGCAGCTCCAGGTGTTCTCCTCTCCCTCTGTGTCCTCCAGTGCCTACTCTCGTTCAAAGAGGCTCAAAGTGGAGAACCCTGCCTGGGATGTGTCCAACCAGCTGGGAGACAATGGTTACTACCAACAGAGCCCCACCCAGGGAGCTGTACCCTCCACTTCTGGCTCTAACTTCAATCCAGTGTACAACCCCAACCAGGTGCATCCGCCGACTGCAGGCTCCCGGGAGCAGACAGTGGTGCGGGCGGCAGACAGCACAGGTAGCCTTCGCGGACCTCCCTCCTCCTCCTCATCCTCCTCCTCTAGCCGTCGCGTCAAGGATGCGGAGTCCTCCTCCCAGCCGTGTGACCTCTACCACAAGCAGTACAGCTTGAAGCGGAAAAGCGAGGAGGTGGACAGCAGCGACAGCGTCCAGATACTGGAGGAGCTCTCGGCCCCCGTGGTCTCAAACCGCACTGGTGGTGGAGGGGGGACCACCACAGCTCAGTCCATAGCACATTCCACATCTACCACAAAGAGCAGCAACTCCCACAGTGAGGGCGACTACCAGCTGGTCCAGCATGAGATCCTGTGCTCCATGTCCAACAGCTACGAGGTGCTCGAGTTCCTGGGACGCGGCACCTTCGGCCAGGTGGCAAAATGCTGGAAGCGAGGCACAAATGAGATAGTGGCTATTAAAATCTTGAAGAACCATCCCTCTTATGCTCGGCAAGGTCAAATAGAAGTGAGTATGATGTAAAGAATATCATAGTAAAAAAGGACTCAAGAACTTTCCAGTAAATCATCACATTTTGATCTTTTCTTCAGTATCAAATTAATCCAGTGATATGTATTTGTACATACATGAGTACAATGCAAACATGAACTGCTAATAGCTAATTCGGCATCTTTTTTCATGGTGCACATTGTGCAAAATGTAAACAAATGCAGGTAAAAAAAAACAAAAAATAAACAGGGTTCAGAGGGTTCACAGCTAACTGCCTGACTCCACGGCAGTATTGTACTTTCTGCCTGCAACTCCCAAAGCATGGCTGCAGACTCTTAGTCATGTTTTGACTAAGAGGAACATGCTTCTTATATCCCTGCAACTCTAACATGTATTTTATCCATATATATACGTATATTCCTATATATGTGTTGCATTTCTGAGTTGCACAACTTGCCTGGCTCTGACATGTGAGACAATCTGCTAAAAGCCTGGAAATAAATGGAGTGAAAACCAAGCACAAAATGTTTCCTATACAAAATGCAGTCATGCAGTTGATGTATCGTCCATTATTATACATTAATGAATACAAAATATATCTTCCTCTTCCTCCCCCTCCTCTTCGTAGGTGAGCATCCTCAGCAGGCTGAGCACAGAGAACGCTGACGAGTTCAACTTTGTCCGCTCGTACGAGTGTTTCCAGCACAAGAACCACACGTGCCTTGTGTTTGAGATGCTGGAGCAGAACCTTTACGACTTCCTGAAGCACAGCAAGTTCAGCCCCCTGCTGCTCAAGTGCATTCGGCCCATTCTGCAGCAGGTCGCCACAGCGCTGATGAAGCTGAAAAGCCTGGGGCTGATCCACGCCGACCTGAAGCCTGAAAACATTATGCTGGTGGATCCTTTGAGGCAGCCGTACAGAGTGAAAGTCATTGATTTTGGCTCCGCCAGCCACGTGTCCAAAGCGGTTTGCTCCACCTACCTGCAGTCACGATACTACAGGTGAGCGCGTTAGTGAGGGCTATGAATGGTCAATTCATTGTGTCTGTAATATGTAAATTACCTGCTGCAATTCTGTCATTTGCTCATTTTGACATGCGTGCAGAGCTCCAGAGATCATCCTGGGCCTTCCTTTCTGTGAGGCCATCGACATGTGGTCTTTGGGATGTGTCATTGCTGAGCTGTTTTTGGGATGGCCCCTTTATCCTGGAGCCTCAGAGTACGATCAGGTCAGCTGCAGCTCTCTCATATACACACTGTTTAAGTGACATTTATATCCTCTGTTCAGCTTAAACCGAAATAAGTGATAATACACATTTTGTTTAAAATCATTTCACCTTTGTTTTAAAGGAAATGTTCAGCATTTATTTGCCAAAATTTGCTTATTTGCTTTCTTGCTGCTAAATATGAAGCTACAGCTAGCAGCCTGTTAGCTTAGTTTAGCACAAAGACAGGGAAAAGGTAACCACCTTCCAGCGCCTCATAAATTCACAAATTAACATGTTATATTTAGTTTGTAACAAACAAAATTGAAGTGTAAAAATGACAAAGTGTGGTTTTTCAGAGTGTTATATGCGGGGCTATTTCCTTTTGTGTGTGTGTGTGTGTGTGTGTATCTTGACATATCATACAACACATACATATACATTATATTCAATTGGCAGACACTTTTATGGTGCAAAGCTATCTACAATAACTACATTCAAACTAGGGCTGGGGCGACGCGTCGACGTCATCGATTACGTCGACGCAAAAAATACGTCGACGCAAAAACTGTGCGTCGATGCGTCGTTTGAAAACAAACAATGGCGGCAGCAAGTAGCGGCACTATCGATACCAGCGAGTCAGTTGACTCTGATCAATGTAGAACACGAACTCGTAGTTCAAAGGTATCGGACTATTGTTCCGTGAAAGGACGCAGTTCTGTCGTTTGTCGGCTGTAAAATGGAGATGGTTTATCATAAAAGCACGACGGCGAAGCACCAGCACATCAAGAGGCGGGAACCAGGCGCAGCTTGTGTGGATGACAAACGTTTTCAACTTTTTACAATATCCACTTTTTTTTTTATTGATTTTAAGATGATAACATTTTCTTGAGTCTTGCACAACAAGAACTTGTTTTATTTATTGAAAGTATTTTATTTCATTTTATTTTTTTGTTAAACGCTACCTCTGACGTCAGATTGCACTATTGTTTTCATTACTTGAATTTTATTTTGGAATTTGGTCATTTTTGGTGAAAACAAAAATATGTTGGAATGAAGAAATTTGTGTTTTTTTCATTGCGATACATAAATTAGCATATGTAAATTGCTATATAAGTCAAAAATGGGAAAATAATCGAGAATCGAATTGAAAAAATGAATCGTTAGATTAATCGATTACAAAAATAATAGTTTTGCCCAGCCCTAATTCAAACCTACTATCATCCAAAACTCAAATGACTAAAATCATCTTCAGTCCTATAATTTTTTTAACAAGTGCTCAAAGGCTTGTTGAAATGTAAGTGTGTTTTTTTTTTTTTTTTTTTTTAACCTGCAGTGGAAAAAAAAAAAAAGGCAGCAGTGACGCCGCTGTCCTGACTTCAGTCGGGAGCTCATCACGCCGTTGTGGAGCCACAACAGAGAAGAGCCTTGACAAACATGAGCGAGCGCAGGGTCATCTGAGCGCACTCAGTCCAAAGAGCTACAGCCACATGAAAGCACTTTCACTGAAAAAACATGAGCAGCTCTCGTCATGGGAATAGAGTTAAAGTCTACCCCAAAAAAAAGTGGCTGAAGGGTTTTTTAACAGTTGGCAAATCTAGCGAGAAAATAGGAAGTTGGACTACTACTGAACTGTTCCTTTAAGGGGATTTAGCACTTTATCTGAGACGGTGAATGTGTGTGAGAAAAGGGTGAATGCTGTTGTTGCCAGTTCAGTCATACAGCAGCTTTATCAGGGTGTCAGACATGAGGGGAAAGTGTGTTTTGATTTCTCACCTATTGCAAATGTGAAAATCTCTCAACATGTTTTGTGGGAGATCATAGTAAAATAACAGATCAGTTAAGTTAAGTTTTTCAACGGGAGTGTAATGTTTAAACTGACAACAACTCTGCTCCGACGCTGACACGACCGGGCATCAGGTGGTTTTAACTGTATAAACTGCACAAGTAGAGGTGATAAAGTTTACATTTTTGTCTTAGACCAGCCGCTGACTTTTCTTTCTCTCTCTCTCTCTCTTTTTCATTTGTCTTTCAGATACGTTACATTTCCCAGACACAGGGCCTTCCAGCAGAGTACCTGCTGAGTGCAGGGACTAAGACCAGTCGCTTTTTCAACAGAGGCCCGGACTCGAGCTATCCCCTCTGGAGACTGAAGGTAGGTGTCTGTGCTGATACCAGTCACAAACAGACAACATTTCTCCACAAGCATATGAATAGTATATATACGTATATACTGAGGTTTTGATGTGGCTATCTTTCTGCAGACACCCGCAGAGCATGAGGCAGAGATGGGGATCAAATCAAAGGAGGCAAGAAAATACATCTTCAACTGTCTTGACGATATGATGCAGGTGAGGAAGTAACTGTTAACACTGACCCTTGAGGTTGAGTGATTGGGGTCAGCCATTGTTCAGGTGTTCAGGGAGGGAGAGGGGATAGTAACTTCTACAGTTAACAGTAAAATTACTGCTGTAACTCTTTTAATTTCCAGCAATAATATAAAAAAAAATATTGTAATTTTTTCCCCCTTAAGGGATACATACATATTGATTATGGGTGTGTGAGTCTGCTCTGCACTGTCACTGTTAACAGCATTAGATCCCTGGTTAACCTGACAGGTGTTGGCTGCACCGGGATGTTTCTCACAGTTCGACAAACTCTTGACTTCCCCCGTCTCCTCTGCAGGTGAACATGACGAGCCTGGAGGGGACGGACATCTTGGCGGAGAAGGCTGACAGACGGGAGTTCATAGACCTGCTGAAGAAGATGCTGACGCTTGACGCGGACAAACGGATCACGCCCATGAAGACTCTGAACCACCCCTTTGTTACCATGACGCACCTGTTGCACTTCCCTCACAGCTCACAGTAAGTCAGCAAGTGCAGGACCGTGCTGATGCTCAACTGTAAAGGTTTTTTAGTAAATTACCAGTAGAGTTATAGAGTTTGTTGGTGTTTTTTTTAATAGTTATTGTGGTGGCTGCAATTTAGCATTGCAGTTAGCATTTTGCTTCTTCTTTTTTTGACAGTTTTGTTTCCTTTACAGCGTGAAGTCCTGCTTCCAAAACATGGATATATGCAAACGCAGATGCAGCGCCTTTGAGAATGGAAAAAACATGTTTGCCAGCAACAATACCCCAAGTGCTGCCACCAATCTCACTGTCACCTTTAGTAGCCAACTAAACCAGCACAATCAGGTGAGAGCATTATCTCTAATCTGCCCCGGGGTCATTGTGTTCTGCCCAACGTTTTGCTTGTCGATCCACTTTTCACTCGTTAGTGGTTTTATTAGTGGCTTTGTAAAGAGAGGGCTCGGGGTGTATGAGCAGTTTTGTGCTAAAAACCATGCGTACATTTATTTCTACACCCAGATTCTGATTTGTTAGATTCCTTTTACGCCTTAGACTGTATGTTCTCCACTGTGTATTTTAGAAAAGAAGGTTATCATTTCATTCACAGTGAAATTAATGTGGCTGTTAAGTCTTGTTTCTCTAATATTGCATCACATAAAATCTGTTAGTAACATTCAGTTAGATCAATCTGCCTTATTATTTTCATACCATTCATTTTAATCGATTCACTCCCTGACCACTTTTCTTATTTACACCTATACAATTTATTACAACCCAGCACAAACACATCAGCCACAGCTTTTCTACATTTAGGAAGATTATTATGTTCAGTTCTTGCTGACACTGTTAGAGAAGTGTTAACTCAACTCATATGTTTATTATTGAGGTCCAGTTCGTGATGGTGCACTATGCTAAAATGGGATTCTAATGTTCTTCCTCCCTCCTGTTTGTAAATGGAGGGGTGGGCAAAACATTAGAAACCCCTCTCAGTATAATGCAGTCCAGTGTAACATCACTAAAAACTACAACCTCAATAAGAAACATAAGTCAAACGAATACCTCCTAATCTTTGTGAAGGAAGAGTTGCAGCTGAGCTGTATTGGATTGCATTAGACTTCATAGTTGTGCCAACTAAAGTGGCGGCTGGCTCTATGTTTTCTGTGAGAAAACAAATTTGTCTGTAAATAGTTCTGTGTACGAGCAGCTCAATGTAGAGCTGGTGGGACTGATCATTGTTCATATCAGTTTTCTTTTTCGTACGGACACTTCCCTCACACACTTGCTGCCTCGACAAATGAGGCCCCTGGACTTTCTTACTGAACTCGATTCATCTTCATCTTCCTTCAGATGGCCTCTACGGGAGGCCAGTCCCTGTCCCTCAGCAGTAACGTCCCGTTGCTGAACTACCAGCCCGGCCTCTACCAGCAGGCCACCATAAACATCCCGGGCCTGACCCAGCAGGGCGTACCCCTGCAGACCAGACCCACCCAGCTCTGCACCCAGACCGAACCCTTCCAGCAAACGCTCATAGTTTGCCCTCCGACCATCCAGGGTGAGAATAAATGATTCTTGTTTCTCGTGTTGTGTTGCTTCAAAGAAAAGAAGTATTAGTTTCTGTTTAAAATATTTAAATTACAATAAGTTGACCAGCAACTGCAGAAATAACAACAATAAACAGAATAAAATATCTTTCATTTGTCAATTTTTACATTTTCTCCACAATCAAGAGAAACCAGCTAATTTCATCCACATGTTTCCTATATTCTACATTTAGTGTGTCTCTTTGTGTGCATGTTGCATGTGTTGCATTTTTGTCACAATATAATCTGCCTCCATCTTCTAGGTCTTCAAACATCCAATAAGCCCTCTGGTTATCCGGTGAGGATGGACAACTCAGTACCCTTAGTCCCTCAGAACCAGTCGTCCCAGTCTCTTCACATCCAGCCCGGCATGCTGGCACAGGTAGGACCCACAGCAGGAGCAGCCGGGGTGAAGCTCCGATGACATTTTATTGGATACGAATCAGAGTATCATGTCCACTTATTGAATTGATCAGCATCAGCAAAGGTGGAATGTAACTAAGCCTTGTACTTACTTTACTTGTACATTTTTGAAGTACTTGTACTTGAGTATTTCCATTTTGTACTTTATACTTCACCACGTCATTTCAGAGGGAAATGTTAAACTTTTCACCCAATTTATCTGACGGCTAGAGTTACTAACTACTTTACAAATTAAGATTCAAAAATAAAACACATAGGAGTATAAAAGCTTATAAAATCCAATCAATTGTTAAACCGACACCTAATATTTTTGGCCTGTGAGCAGAAAAAGCTGCAGCTAATTGGGACCCATTGTCCTGTTTCAAACATCTAGTTGGTAGCAGTTCCACCAAAAGACACATTTCCCCTCAAAATTTCTCAATTTTCTTCTTTTTATTCAACTGTTCGAGGCTCAAAGAGGTTAAATTATCCAATATTTCACAACAACAGCAAATATTAGAGAAAAGTCCAAAACATTATTAGAATTTTTTTTATAGCAGAGGCTTGTTTATTTTCTGCCACATTAACCATCTCACGACTCCTCAGATTTATCATTTGACACTTTGAAGGGGGCCGGTCGGAAACTACTGGACTAACTGTATGTTAGTAAATAAACCAGCCGCACCTCAATCAGATACAACAGTAAAATGCTACTTATGCATTGAGGCATTAGTTTTAACTGTATATTATAATTTATAATAATATATAACTCATAGATGCATTTTATTCTGCAAAATGAGTGTGTTTACTTTACTTATACATTGCTGATAATACGTACATACATTTACTTCAACGTTTTGAATTTTCTGAGTTGCTGCTTTTCAGTCTGTTTTTAAGTAACTCCTTATCAACAGCCGAGTTTTCATTTTGGCATTTTAGCCGATAGCTTTGGCTTCATTAGTTGCTCCTGATACAATCTGCTGTCTGTGATATTTCTCATTTAAACCTGTGAAATCGACAGTCAGTGAGGGCTAAAGATTAAAAGCTGCGACCAGAAGGTTTTGCATGTTGATCATGAAAAGGACTGAAGAGGGATAAAAGGTGTGATAACACGTTTGTTTGCCACAAAGCTTCTACAAACCAGAGATTTTAATCAACAGGTAGCTAAATCGAAAATGGAGCCAGTTTTCAGGACCCAGCCCTGATGTTTGTGGACATGTGGTTGGTCATGTACTGTATGTTTTTTTTAGTTTTTGCATGTTAAAAACCCTATTCTTTTAGAGTAACTGTGAATATCAATATTCTTGTTCTGCTGTTGTCACTAACTGAAAACTCGTGATCCGAAGCAGAGACTCCCTCTTCTTTAGGATTCAGTGGAATATGACGCAGGTCTGTTCCAAATCTCCTCTCTGTGTCTGTTTTGGTGTCTTTAATGCCTCCCCTCCCTCCACCCTCCCCTCACACCTCCTCTCAGGCCTCCCTCGACCCCCTGCTGGTAGGCAGCCTGTACGGCTCAGTGGCGGGAATGCCACGTTTAGGCTCGGTCCAGCTGCCAGTTGGCTGTAGGGGTGGAAACCTCTGCAGCTTTCTGGAACAGAATGCCTCCATGCTGGTAAAAAACACCATCATCACATCAGCCGCCTCGGTTGAAACCTCTTCTTTCTTCCTCCCAGCACATTTGTGTCGGGGGTGTGCAGCAGAGCATGAGGCGCATGTGCAACTCACCGGTCTGGTCTGTGCTTTCGCTTGCAGCAGCTGGTGTTCCTCCTATCTCTCTGTGTTTAAATAAGGACAGCTTTTCATGAAGCCTCTCAGAGAATTTAGAATATCTAGAAAATGTTACCCCGGAGGTTGCGCACACCACAGTGGTTGCACAGCGTTTCCAAAATCCAGCTACCACTTTACAATAAGTCTACCTTTATAAAGGATTTTACAAATGGTTTATGATTAGGTTATTAATTCAGTTGTTCCACTTTATAAATCACAAATATGCAATTTAAAACATATACATGGAATACATTGATGCAGGCTCACTATTTGGCAAGATCAAGTTAATGCTTACTACTCATTAATCTTATGGAGAAAACTAATGGAGAAAACAAAGAAAGCTTAGTAACTAATGAGTTGTGGAGTGTATGAATCAGCTTTCACTGTTATTTACACGTCTCAATGTGCACATGTTTATTTCTAGTGTTTTTCTGCTGGTATAATAATCTTTCTGATGTTAGAAAGACAATGTTGCCTTTTCACTACAACAGGTGGATGCTTAAAGCAAAAGGTTGACACTTTGGGGAAATACACGTATTCACTCACTTTACAAAAATGTGTTTTTGCTTGTTGTAATACTGTGGCTGCCAGTTTCTGGCAAGGAAGCTTTTAAAAGAATCATTCAACATTTTGGGAAATAACGCTTATTCGCTTTCTGGCAAAGTGTTGTAGGAGAAGATGGACAGACATGAGAGCGCTCTCAGCTAAATATAAGGTGAGCACTAGCTAGCAGGTTAGCGTAGCTTAGCACAAAGACTGGAAAGATGGGGAAAACAGCTGGTGTGGCTCTGTTGTACAAAAATCTACCTACCAGCTCCTAAAGCTCACTAATTAACATATCTGTAATTTAAATATCTCATTTGTTCAATCCAAACAAAATCAACGATGACAGTTAATTCTTTTACTGAAATTTGTATGTATTAAAGAAACAAGATATTACATGTTAATTAGTGAGCTTTAAAGATGCTGATAGGCGGCTTTTGTTTTCTCCCGCTGCCAGTCTTTATGCTCGGCTAAACTAACTGTCTGCTGACTATAGCTTTACATGTATATTTAATAGACACACATGTGAGTGGAGTCAATCTTCTCATCTAACTCCACCAGAAAGCTATTTCCCGAAATGTTGAGTTATTCTTTTGCAAGCTTCCCTCCTTGCAAGATGCTGACATTATTGCCACAAGTTAAAAAATTCACAAAAATGTGTTTAAGTTATCACAGTTGATTTTTAGAAATCCGGGGGGAAAAAAACAGAGGCAGTGGCAAACAGCAGTACACACCTCTATGTTTTTAAAGCTTGAGACGCTTGTGCAAGTCGTTTATTTTTGTTAACAATGCTGTTGAGAAAACGCCAGGAGCTGTCACTATAGCAGCGAGACCAGCGTCGACACCTTCCCTATCTCACACTAACGCAGTCCTTTTGATTTTCAGGTTGGCTGTGTTTCCACTGGACTCCTGAGTCGCAGTGCAGCTGTATGGCATGCATGCTTGGCATCAGACTGTCTTTGTGTGAGCTTCGTCCGGTATTTACTGCTTTGGAAGTCTCTCTGAGCACATTTCCTTCTCGGCAGTAACACAAGTAGCTCTCTCTGCGCAGGAATAAGTCTGCAGATGGTGACTTCATCTCCCGTTTTGTTCAGCTTGTCAGTGCTTAGTTTTCAATGTGACATCTGCTGGATGTTTTTGGTGTAGGAGAGACGGGAAGCTTTGTGTTTGTCTGCAGACTGCATGTCTTTTCTTTCAGTATGGTTCACTAAGAAAATAACTGCGACTTCTTTCCCACTATGTTTCACACACTGCACTTTGTTCTCTTCTAACAGACTATCACTGCTGACACTGGACCGAGTGACATCTAGTCATTGTAGGCTTTTAAATTTGTGTTTATGTGTGTGTGCATACAGCAGGGCTGGCCAGCAGGCACACAGCAGATCCTCATCCCTTCCACATGGCAGCAGATGCCAGGCATGGCCATCCACAACCCTGGGCAGACCGTAGTGCCTGACTCACCTATGGGAGCCCCGGTCTCTGACAGTCAACAAGCTTCTGGCTGGAGGTGAGTTGAGTCAAACACGACTCTGGATGATTGGTAAACGATCACGCGGTCATACAGACGTGATGCGGTTTTCAGATTAAGCAAGTTATATTTGTTGATGCTTTTTCAAAGGGGTCGTCACGGCAGCCAGTACGATGGCGCCAGCCAGCAGGACTCTGGTGTTGGCCGTCACGCTGCCTCCCAGAACCACAACTCAGGGGCCGCTCACTCAAGAGCCCAACAGGGCAAGAGGTCAAAGGCTCGACATGCTGAGAGCAGAGCCAGGTATCGCATCATCTACATGTTGATAGAGAGCAGGTCGTCCATGAAATGAAGGCAGTGATAGATCCTCTTTTTCCCTTCAGGCCTGTGTCATCGGTGCAATCAGCCGCCACTGTGGTCCACAATACTTTTGCTGGTGACCAGTCTCAGCCCATCGTCATCTCTGACACACCCAGTCCCGCTGTCAGCATCATCACCATCCACAGCGACTCAGAAGATGAGGATGACAGGAAGTTCCCTGCTGCATGGTGAGAGCTTCCCCTGTCTGTAGAACAATTTGAGTAAAAATGAGAGGTTTCATGTTTTTGTTTTGTTTTATTTCCCTGATGTGTTAATTCACTCTGTTCTTATTCTCTCCTGCAGCTCTGGAACGAGCCAGAGGACCAACGTGATCAGCTGTGTGACAGTACACGACTCCCATGACTCTGATTCCTCCACCAGCAGCCCCCTCAGCCCCAAGACCACCTCACAGCCCACCAAGTCTCTGGCCATTATCATGCCCTCAGTGAAGAGCCAGCCTGGAGAGAGCACAACCCATAAAGCTCCAGCAGCTCCAGGTCCACTTGGGCAGAAATCCGCATACAGTCCATATTTATTCATATTCTATACAGCCATATATGTTATTCTTATTTAGTCTCTGTATGTTCTCACAGTATTCTATCTGTTTTTCCCAATGGTAGAACAAGCTACAAGTGGCTCTGGAAAGTCCAAGAAGGGGTCGGCTCAGCAGTCAAGTCGGCCAGCAGAGTCCAACACTGATCGCCACCAACGGGCCGCATCCAGCAGATCTCAGCCTCTTAACCTGAGTCAGGTAACAGCTGTCAAATGTAGCTGATGTCTGTTCCCGTGGTGAACCCACCGAGAGTCACTTGCGTGACGTATTTTCAGTAAATGCTTCAGTGCCCAAGAGTGTGGAGGTTAATCCAAACACACTGGGATACACTTGACGAATGAGGTTATCTTCTCACTGGCGCTAATATACACTATGACTCACTCAGGCTCAGGTGCTTTGTTGGTTTTATTTAATGTCCACATAATTAACAACTGAGTAGGGACTTAATAGATGAATTCTATTAAATTATCTAGAAGCCTTTGAAAGGAGAAGTTTTTGTAAAACGTCACGTTGTTGATTCAACATCTAAACCAATCAGCTCTTAGATCAGAGGGGAATCGGGTGTAAATTTTCAGTCGTTGGAAAGCAACCACGGCACGTAGCTCCCAAAACAGCAGAACGAACTGATCTCACGATATTATCACTCACTTTGTTTGGGCAGAAAAGCGAACCGGCATGTATTGTGCGGTGATCGATGCTGAGAGATTCTCTGCAGGCCGCTGGCTCACTTACAATCAGGCGGATCCCAGTGAGCTCTGATAACTCTCCACAGACTCGTGGTCTTAATGGGAACAGTTGCATTCCACGTTACACAAACAATATACACACAGCTCTTTTAATTTGCTGATAAACAACTTTATCCATCAGCTCTTTTTTGAAGACAAAGTGTCCTAATGTCTGACCAAATGAACAAATTAACGCAGCAAATAAACTTTAAAGAGGTTGAAGTTGAACTGGCTGGTGCAGAGGACACTGTGGCACATGACGACTCGCTAGAACCACGTGTGTGGGTCTTGGGACGGACCCTCTGTTTGCAGAGCTCATCGCTCTCTGTTGTTTCAGGTACAGCAGTCTGTGATGTCATCCTCTCATGACCAAACAGGAAGCAGTAGTTCCCTGAGGCGGCAGCCCACCTACCCCCCTCCCGTCTCCTCCCACTCATCCTACCGGCTTCACGAGAACGCCCTCTTCAGCTCGACCCCCAACCTGTACGCCTACCCGGCCTCTGCCGCCCTGGCCTCCGTGTCCCAAGCTGTGGACCAGATGCAAGGTGGCTCGTCCCGCCACAGCAGAGCGAGCGGGGCGTATTCCTCCCTGGCGCTGCTCCAGAAGAACGGCAGCTTAGCCCTGGGGGGGTCTGCTCCGGGACAGTACGGCAACCAACAACAACAACAACAACAACAACAGCTGCAGCAGCAGCAGCAGCAGCCGCAGCAGCAGCAGCAGCAGCAGCAGCAGCAGCAGCAACAGCAGCAACATCAGCTGGCAGGGCAGCCTTTCCACCGCTCCAGTGCTGCTTACCAACGAAAACTCACCCAGTATCCCTACCTGTAAAGACTGACTGACTGAGGGCTGATTGAGACAGAAGCTCTGCACGAAGACCAAATGAAGACCGAGACTAGAGAGGAGCACAAGCTCATCACAGGCGGCTGTGACTGGACTTGTTTTCAGCTCAACTTTTTACTTTCCCTGCACTGTCCAGTCTTTGTTTTTAAAACTTTCTCTGATTATTTTGGATAAAATAATCACAGAATGTATTTATATTTTAATCATGATAATTTTTTTTTTTTTTTTAATCTATTCCTACTTTGGAGTTTGTGTTGCATAGCGGTGTGTTAACAGCGACTAACAGTGCAGTCTGGAAGCTCCTGAGCAGTGTTGGTGTTGGCGCCGTACTCCAGCACATCTGATTTGAAACTGAAAACAACGAGGAAGAAGTTAGAGGGTTTATACTCACATGAGATAAAGCTCTTGGGAATTGTTTGCCCTTTTTATACATAGTGCCCGAATTAATGGGAACAAAATCCTGTTACTACTTACAGACTGCACTGTATGTGTTAACATGTAAAACCTAAAAAAGGTTGATTTTATTTGAAAAATGTGTGTTAAGAAGAAACTGGAACTTGACTAACTGTTATGCTGCTCTGTTATTATCGTAATTATTATTATTATTATTAATAATTATTATCATTGTCAATCATCAAATAATTGTTTAAAAGTTGCATTTACATATACACAATCGCCTTACTTATTTAGGCCAATTTCTGTTGTTATTTTAAATCTGTCAGCACGTTGTGATGAGTTAGATGAATATGTGGTGTGTTTTTTTTATGAATGTAGTGTGTGTTTACCTGTGCTACAAAAACAAATGGAGAGCGTAAGCTATGTACTGTACTGTATAATGATGTGTCACTGTGTTCTTCAATGTTTTCCACGTTAATTCCGTTTCAGTATCAGCCATTAACTTAATTATATTTCTATGTTTAGTATGTTGAATAATGCAGTACATTTCACTGTAGAGTAGGGTGTGGTGTTCAGAGGGGGACTGTCCTGTTTTTTACGGTTTTAAAGTTAGTGTTAAGGTTGCATGTGTCGGACATGGAGTAGCAATCAGGAGAGATTTGTAAACTACAGCTGCACCGGGTGTCGCTCACAGAAGGATTAGTAATGTTATGTTTAATTTGTACGACAAACACATTAACGATATTGGGGAAAATGTAAAAAAAAGCTCTTGTCTTGTGAAGTGATGTCTGTGAAGTAAAAGCGTGCACATAAAATCTGATTGGGTATCACACTTATCATGTAAAAGTTAAGGCCATTTAGATGACAATTGTAAAATTCACAGTGATGCGTTTGAATTGTGAATAATCAAATCCGACAAAGATGATTTATAGAAATATGAATTGATGTTCAGTATGTTCACTGCTTCTAAACAAAATCATTGGTTTGGTGAAATGATGGTTGTTCTCACAATCCTGCTGTGTTGTGAAGTGCTACATTACATTGGACACACAATGAACCTTAACCCGTATATACGCAATAAAATCTTCTCAAAACAGAACTGTGACTCATTCTCATTGAAACTGAAGAATCTTTTCAAATTAATTGATTACAGATCATAAGTACATCCAAATTACATCCAGAATCCAATAGCAGTGCTGCAACTAAAGACTATTGTCAGAGTCCAGGGTGATGAACACCAATCCAAAACCTGAAAAGATTCAGTGTTTAATTATATGAAAGTGAAAACCTTCATGCAGAGAAGGTTTGCTGTTGTTGTTGATAAATGACTTGCACATGCAGAACCTTACAAGAAAAGATGATAGAAGGGCCAGCTGCAATATTACTGATCCTCATTCATTAATGCATCCATAGTTTACAGATTATTTATTATTATTTTACCGAGTCTTACCAGTTTATCACACATCACCCCTGCAGGATCTATATGTGTTTGATTTGTATGATCCCCCCTCCGAGCACTAGGGGGTGATGCCCCCCCAGGCAGCATCACACAGGTGTTGCTCATTTCAAATAGTCAAACAGTTTGTGACTGTGCTCGGACAATTTACAAGTATTTATTAAGTACTTCATTTTGAATCACCGGGACAAGACGTGTTGCTTCATCGGGAATCAGCAAAGTTCACTGTTGGACAATTTATTAAGAAACATCGATCCTCTTCTACTGGCTTGATTGGAGCTGCGCCGGAGCTGCTGGTGTGACGCGCCGGAGATAATCGATGATTAAGGGAAAGCATCAGCATCAGAAATCGGGACGTCCGATCACCGATGCTTCCAACGTTTGGGGTATGTGCGGTGCTGATACAATGATAAAAAAAAATGGCCATTGTAAATTTGTGTGTACACATTAATGTGAGAAGTAAATCCAACGCATTGGTTGCAACCGTTAGTAACTTTTAGTGGGTTTGGCCACTGACTTAATGTAAATAATGGAAGAGGAAAATGCAATTAAACAAATTGTCTGACTATTATTGACTTGATGGGTGATAAAGACTATGTAAATTATCCAGATCTGTATTTGGTCCATACTGGATCCGTAGTGGATCTGGCCCAGATCTGTATTTGATCTGGGCCAGATCCGTACTGGATTAAGTACAGCTGTGGGCCAGCTCATTTTATATGCATTTGGCTTCAGTATGGATTTTATAATCAGTCAGTATTACTACTGAATCAAAGGGAAGTAGCATACACTTCTAGAATTTCAAGCTTCTTCACATATACATTATGAGGAAATTAAATGTCTTGTTTTCTTAAACCACCAATACCCCGATGCGATTAGTAAATATAGGAGAATGTTTGTGGTGTGTTTTAACATGAAACCCTTGAGTAACAAAAAGTTTAAAGTAATTAAGTGTAGGCTATTTAGCAATTAAGGATTTACTGTACTGAACATTTTTTGTTTGGCAGCCAGTAAACGGATAAACACAAATACAAAACTAAGCTCATTTATTTTGCATATAAATGAACAATTCAAAAACAGTGCCAGAGCATCTCTCAACATTTCAGTATTTTTTTTTTTTAATCAGAAGTCAAATGAGAGTTTATATAAATAAAAAAACACTTCAAATCCCTACTGACTGTTTCTATACATATTTACTGAGCTGATAATAGTGCTGAACAAATCAAATGCAGGCAACAGGCCTTTGACAAACATTCCTACTAGTATACTTAAAAAGGAATATAAACAAAGACTTAAAATGCTGAAATGTGCCTAGAAGCCTGTTAGTAGTCCTTACTATGACTCTAGATGAAGGACAGTGAATTTCAGTGAATTTTTAAAGATGCAAAATGCAAACTGGGGCAAACAATTGTAGATTTGCAGTGTTGTAGGACATACAGTGCATTCAGAAAGTATTCGGACCGCTTTGGTTATTTCATCTTCACTTCCATGGCTATTAGGGCTTTTCACCTGGAGGTAGTTTACTCTCTTGATACAAACTCCTGTACTTCATCTGTCGGGGGGGGGGGGACAAGTTTCTCACCTGAGATCGGACAGTGGTACCAACTTTGTGGGAGCAGAACAAGAGCTAAGAGAAGCCTTAGCTTCTTTACATCAGAACCACATTGAAAAATCTTTGTCACAGAATGGAATTAAGTGGAGTTTTAACCCACCTACTGGATCACATCACGGCGGTGTTTGGGAGCGCATCATACGGAGGAACAGAAAGGTTTTGAGTTCAGTGCTTTGTCAGCAAAGCTTGGATGATGGAGGGTTTGGAGCCGTGCTCTGCGAAGTCGAAGCCGTTCTGAATGATCGCCCGGTCGCAAGAATGTCTGATGATCCAAATGACCTCGAGGCACTGACCCCGAACCGCTTGCTTCTAACGAATGGGAAACCAATTCTACCACCAGGACTATTTGAAAGAACAGATCAATATACAAAGAAAAGATGGAAACAAATCCACTATATTGCTGATCTCTTCTGGAAAAGATGTTGGTAACCGTTGTTACAAGAACGACAAAGATGTACAAAGGGAGAGAAGAGGTTTGGTGCCTGGAGATGTTGCTGTAGTGGATCATGGATGGTTGGAAGACTACGGAAAACCCTTCCTGATGAGAAAGGCCTTGTACGTTCTGTTTAATCGAAAGAGCTCCGACTAAAATCCGTCTTAAGCCACAGATGAATATGTAGATCATGTATTGACGATAGGTTATCCAATGAGAAACGTGGCATGAGTTATTAATACTTATGTTTAAGAATGTTATTTGGTAAGGATTTGGGTTTGTTTGCAGTTTTATGGCTCCTTTTAAATATTTAGTTTGTTTTGTCTTTTACCATGAGCAATTAGAGGCTGGTGTGTAGGAGCCATGTATTTGATTTGATTTGATTAGGAACCTGGCTTTACATTGATCCAAGGTTGCAGCTTATGTGTACTGATTAAACCTCCCTGAGTTTAATGCAGCTGTGTCAGGATATATTCTTTGCCACTATCTATGGGATGGTGAGATAACAAGAAAGGGGTTGTAAAATGCATGAAAACTTTAGGAGATTTTGAGCATTCAGCTTAATGGGGAAAAAAATGAATGTTGAATGTTTGAATGGAGTTTCTATGTTGAAGCATGTAGAAATAATAATATGATCTGATAAAGAATTTTTTTAACCTGAGAAGAACATATATATATAGTTAATAATCCTTCATTGCAGCCCTAAAAATAATCACAGAAATCCATGTGCTCTTTACTTGATAAGAAATATTTATTGTTTATCAGTATGTCTGCAGTACGTTTTATAAAGCTGTGTCACATTCTGTTATCATAAACATATTTTACAATCCACACAGGACTGAGGAGACTGTCGCAGGATCCAAACGCTTCCACAGGTTATTGAAAATCTCAACAGAGCCGAAGAATGTAATTCCACTATTTGTTCATGCATTTAAAAACATGGCACGAGTGGAATTGTATGGTTTAACTGAGAGCATTCGAAACAGTAAAGGAGAGGAGTGAACCAAAACAAAGACACTATGACCAGTCTGCACTGACACCGAGCAAAAAGAAAAACAAACAAACCTGTGAGATGTTCAAAGATCAAACTGGTCAAATACATGAATTCATCTTCATCCACATCTCAACAACTGAATTAGATTGTATTTAGCAAAGAACAACACAACAAGCCTTTACCACAGGAGACACTCTGACCTGACACACACAGGTGAAACTAAAGCTTCCCTTTTGGAGACATCGTTAACGTTATCTTGTGCTTCTTACTGTTGCTGTGCTGCACTTATGCTTTTCCTTCAATCAGCCCAAACATCTGCTGTGAAAAAGACAGGCATTGTTCTTATATATTAATCTATTTTCCTCCATTTGAACTTTTCATTACTCTGACAATAAATTGTTAATGAATGTCTGTGCTAAGTAGGATTACTGTATGTCATTGAGGCGTTTTTTTTAATTTTATTTATTACTATTACTTCTATTTTTACACACCCAATACCCTGTTTTTAAGTACTGTAGATGGACGGATACCCACCAGTGAAATTGTACACCACGACTGACAAAAATCACCTTTACAATTTGGGCAATGCAGTGCTAGCAGATAGTTAGTGTTTCATCATTTATATAATGATATATCTCTAGAAGAGTTGTTCCTTTCAGCAGCATTACATTCATTTTTTCAACTTTTTTTGCATTAGTATGCGATGATGAATATTTACACTGTATACAGACACGCCACCTAAAAACAACATGATCCTGCAGCACAAATAGCTGGCCTAGCTGCGCAGTCTCTCTCACCACTGGCCCAGGGAGTCTACTCAGGGTTAAAATTCCTCATATACACACATTTCACAATATAACACAAAGAAATTTGGAGTTGGTGCAATGCCTCAACATTTAAAAGGTCAAAAAGTCCCAATGGCACACAGAAGGCAGACCACGTTACCTCTGATGTTTGGCAGACAGTCCAGGGTTGAGGGAAGGGTGTGTTCACTGGAGTCAGCAGTGAAAGAGGCCGTTGAGGCTAGGCTTTAAACACAGAATTGCACAATAGAAACATCCTATCATTAGGTTGCCCCTCTCTACCGGCTCGTCCCTGAAGCAGATGTAGGATACCGCCCTGCCTTTCTGAGCAGACAGAGGAGGATGGATTTCTCCTCAGAACTCCTCGTGGACGTTTCTGGCGTAATCCATGAGCTTGCTGCCTGTGAAGTACTCGCTATACTTGAGAATCTCGTCCAGCTCCAAATTATGATTCTGATTCTCGTCTGCGACGGCAATCATCTGCTTGGCCTCGTTCAAAGCGTTGTGCTCGTTCATCGGGTCCATGTACTCCTGTAAAACGCGCAGGAAGACGTACCAGAGGGGGAAAGGGTGGATTTCAATTCAAGCTCACATTTAAAACCAAAGGCACTCGAATTATTTATGTCATGAGCTCACAGGACTTATAGTTTATCATCAACAATACCAACAGAAGTTAAAAAACAAATTAAAATAATAATTTTACTATTTTACCTCATTAATATGCAAATTTATGCAGCAAGGTACACCACAATCTAATCCCATCCTCTACTACATGGGCAGTACATGTGGTGTAAGTATTAAATTTCTACTTTTATCATTCTTGAGTTACTGTGTTCAAACAAAAATCTGCCTCCTCCAATTAACTCATTCTTTATTAAAGATTTTTATACTAACATGTTTCTCTTTGCATGCTACATACCTGGTGCCAGTTTGAACTTGTTGGATTAAATTGTTAAGGAGTTACAGCAACTTCTAGGAAATCGGTGTTCCCTCATTAATCTGCAGAAAAGTGCTCTAAAATCTAATCAGATCATCTACTCCACCAGGGTAAATATGAAGTTTCTACTCTGGATCATTCTTGAGTTACCATGTAGACACCAGAACGTGTGTACAGAGTCCTGCAGACCATCTGCCATGGAGGTGGGAAATAACAAGAAACACCTGCATTTATGAAATGGTTGGACTGGACACAGTTGAAAAAGAACTGATGGTGTGTTATTGAGTTATGCTGACCGAGTTTACACATTTTAGTCAATTGGATACACAGTGCTTCAGAAATACTAGCTGGGAAACATCAGAAAAAAAACAATATTGAGTATTAGGAAGTAAATACAATTAATAAATATACAACCTCCAGTTCCTCCATAGTTACGATGCCATCACGGTCTGAATCGATGACTTCCTCAAACTCCTTCTTCCTCTCTCGAACCCAGTCGTCATCGATGTCCTGAGCCTGCTGGTTCTCCACGGTGCCCACGGGTAAAGAGATGAACTCGGACAGGGTGAGTTTCTTATCGCCATCCTGGTCTGCAAGCAAAGCATCGTAAACAGCTGGTTTATACCCTGTAGATATTTCCAGGCAGATATTTTCCTCAGGAGTCGGTGGAGTTTATAGCAGAGCTCATTCATGGGCATCTGCATCTGCTTGATGTGTAAATAAGCAACTGTTTGTTTCTGCTGCCCCCAAATGGCCAAAAGCAAAATCACTTAAGAACAGGTTCAAGACGACAAAGCTCATGATTCAGATATTTTAATCATATTTTACCCAAGTCCCGGACGATCTCCTTGACCATGTATTTGAGCATGCCTCTGCTGTGCTCGGGGTGGAGGAAAGATAGGAACTCCTGCTCATTCAGCAGCTGGTCAGCTGGAGGGTTGTCAGCCTGAAACCAGCGGTCCTTCAGACTTTCCAAAACCTCCTGAGCTGCGACGATGAAAATGAAAAAACATTAAAAACACAATGCAACTCAGACGGATTTAAACTGAATGTCTGCAGCACATATTCACAGATTTAGTCAAAATACTGCGACATAATCCATATGATTCTATACTTACTTTCCTCATCCAGTTTCAGATCTTCATTATTCTTTATTTTCTCAGCAATTTCTTTTTCATTGAAACCTTTGCTGGCCAGAAATTTGACTCTGTATTCATCCCATGTCACATGACCTGAGGACAAAGCATGAATTCAGGATCTCAGATTCTTCAGTTTTCGACTAAAACGGAAAATATTTGTTTGCTGAGGACATCGAATTGCAACATGGCCCACACTTGTGGCCTACGAGGATGACCGGGTTTGAAAAACAGACAGTGCGGTTTGAAGAAAAAAGTGGATGCGACTTTTCTCTTACCGTCGCCGTCTGGGTCAACAGCGCGGAAACTGTTCTTGTTCTCCTTCATGGCCTCCTGAAAGTGCTCCTCCGTCTTCTCCATGATCCAGCGCTGCATCTCCTTGGCGCTGACGCTCCTGTCCTTGTTGAAATCTACTCTGTGAAAGGGGAATTTAAAAAAAGAAATTAGAGTCTAATTTGTCTCCGGTTGTTGAACATTAGCACTTCCATTATGTACAATCTGCTGTCCTGACCCATATCCGTCCGTCTGTGTACAGTCTGATGCTTTCATTTAAGTATGACAAGGACATACCTTTTTAATATAGACACTATTTACCATTTAAAGGAAAAATAAGTGCAGCTGAAACAATTAGTTGATTAATTGATTAGCTGACATTTTTAAGCACAATTTAACAAACGGTACCTAGTTCCAGCTTCTCACTTGTGAGGATGTGCTGCTTTTCTTTGCGTTACATGAAAACAAATTGATTATTTTTAGGTTTTGGACTGTTGTTTGCACAAAGCCAAGCAATTGGAAGACGTTATCTCGGGCCTGTGACATTTTATAGACCAAACAATCAGTCAATTAATCAAGTAATAGCAGATGCATTAAAAAAAAAAAAATTACAGCTCTAAAATTAAGGGAAGAGAGAATAATTATTAGTTTTCTCTGTATCATCATTCTCTGCTATGACAATGGCACCTTGCCTGGTAACTGTATATTATACAAAGAAATAACCTAGGAGCATTCTTTCTTTCAGAGCTCAGGTACATTTAAAGGATGCTGCTTCATGTTTGCTGCTAAGGTGAAAGTTTTTTTTCTCCATCTGGATTCAGCCTTTCACAAAGAGGAAATGACTTATAGTAAATAATACTGCTGTTTCACAATATTACAAAACAATTCACTTTCTCATTCTGTGCATGTTTTGGAATTATTTGTAATACCATGTTTTAGTGACATGGTCCAAGGATGTCTAAATACTTCACACTTTCAGCTTCTTGTGATAAAAGAAGTTAAAGGAGGACATTTCCTAAGGGCTACGCCTCTTTGTTTGGCATATGAAGTTCTGTGAATGCTGTCTGACTTCATGCCGATGAATTCTGAAGAACCTGGTCAGCAACTATGCTCAGGCATTTAGTGTTGTGTAATCCCCAAAGAATGAAAAGCATGTCTCACTTGGTGAAAATGTCAATAAGCTTCTTCCTGTTCCTCCTGGGCTCTGAGTCCTCGTCAAACTCCTCCATCTCTTTCCCCAGGAAAACTTCCTGATGGAAGTCCTTGTTGAGGTGGCCGTCCATCTCCATCTTCACCCCGTTCAGGTGGTCTGGAGGAAGAATCTCATTCTCATCCTTGCTGGCTGGAAGCTTGTCTTTAGAGGCTGACATGTTGGCTGGCCGTGCATGCACATCCATGGTGTGGAGCAGGATACAGACAAGCAGAGACGCAGCCATGAGGTTTCTGCTCCACAGTTTCCTCCAAACAGCCATGATTGCCTATGGAAGGATAATAAAAGCAAAGTGGTTAGGTAACTCCGAAAATGAAAGTAACAACCAAAGAACCAAAGTCAAACACAGAATTGCACACCTACTGTAAAAATCCCGTTTGTGTCAACACCATTACTGGCATATTTAATACATTTTGTGAAATTTGAACAGCTGGATCTATGAAACACAGTGAAGTCAACTTTAAAACTCGAGCAGAACCTGCTACAGTTGGTTCATTTCAGAAACTTTAGTAAACAAAAAACAAAACACTAATTTGTAGCAAGAGACGTGAATGTTTTTAAGGTATTACAACGTGTATTTATTGAGCAACATAAGGTTGTAATATTAACTTAGCGACAACACTAGGTTTTTTTATTTACTTATGATCACTTTATCCGCTTAAATATTTTAGTCAGCATAAAATTACTGCGCTCTTAAGTTGGCTGACGATTCCTTAAAGTAAACAACGGTTAGCTCGTTAATTTAGCCTCGTCATGTCATCTGAATCATTTTGCATCGTAATTATGCTAAGTGGCTAGCATGGGCAGGCTAGTGAAACATTGTTGACAAGCGGTTGTTGATATAAGTAAATTAACAACCGACGTTAGAAAAATAAGCGCTAAGTGCTCGCAGAGAACAACCGACCTGTCAAGCTCCGTAACAGAAACACGACACAGCGGGGAAGTTAAAACGGACTTGGGGGGGGTATGAGAGATGTCTGGCTGCTGCGGTGTAAGTACCAGGCGGCTAATGTTAAACAGACCTGCGGTGGATACAGTCAGTGAAAGCTGTCAGGCTCCAGTTCCTGTACACGTGGCTCCTCCCAAGACTTAACTCCAAAATGTGGGACGGCTCAGTTTCGAAAACGACACTAGAGAGACCCAGGTCCGCGCCGATGTTCCAGTTTGCGCTAATTCACTCAAGCTGTCAGTGTAGCTTGGTGGCCGGCTAACCGCTAGCTAACCGCTAGCCTTGGTGCGATTAGTTTGTGTTAAGCTACTCACGTTGTTACGTACAACATCCGGTCACTACTTTCAAAGTAAAACCTTTGTTGAGTAATGTGCAGCTAATGTCGGGGAATTTGTTGCGTTGTGTCCCTAATAGGCCTTGTGAACGAACTTGAAACAGCTAGCTAAGAATAACGGATAAATGCTAAAAGGTAAGGTATAAATGGTCAAAATAGACAAATAAAAGAAATGGATATAGTTAAAATTGTTGCTGAAGCTAAAAGTAATGGATACATTGTCAAAATAGCTAGCTAAAAGTAATGGTAAACGGTTAAAATAGATATTAATGGCAGTTGATATACTTGTTAAGAGTAATATATCAATGGCTAAAATAAATAGAAAATAAATAAAGTAATGGAAGTAGATAACAGTAATAGGTAAACAAGTGAAGTACAAGTAATGGACGGATGGTCAAACAGATGAAGGTAATGGCTAAATGGTTAAAATAGTTGGCTAAACATACTGCTTGACAACTAGAAACAGTTGAAATAGTTGGCTAAAAGTCAGGGATAAGTGGTTGAGTAATGAACATTATATATTGATAGCTAAAAGTAAACAGAACTAAAAGTACCAAGCAAAAAATTGAACCATTTAATGGATTGATTGTTGAAACAGCTAAAAGTAGTAGATAAATGCTTGAAATAGTTAGCTATTGTAATCAGTGGATGCTTAAAATGGCTAAAAATGAAAGGCAAATGGTTTTAAAACACTAATTAGATGAGGAGGAAAATCCGGCGCAAATATGCATAAAACAAATAAAAGAAGGCTATAAAAGTTATTTTTGTATATTTTTCTTTATTTTATTCAAGCTCATGTAAATTTAATTTCTCTCTTTTATTTTGATGACAACTCGATGACAACCCAATTTCCGTCTTAGCTCTGTCTCCGTGTGTGGAGCTTGACGCCGCCTGGCTGCTACTGCCTGCTACGTTTTCAGCCTGGAGTGTCAGCGGATACAGGAACTAAGATGACACCAGTATCGCGTCCTACTGGACAGGTACTGGTTAGTTGTTTGTACTTCAGGCTACTGCCTCTGGGTGACGCTGTGTTAAAATTTAATAATATCAGCTGGAACAAGTAGCAGTCTAAAAATGTAATTTGTGAAGTTAAAAATAGTAAAGTTGGCACTTATGAGCTAACATGTTGTTTATTCTGATAAGAGTATAAGGGGGTTGAATTCCTTTTAGACAAATGAGCTGATTGTAGGAATACACAGAACAACAATTTGTTCACATCAATCATGGGTTATTTACTGAAACCTGCAATTTATGCTACTTGAAGTTTAAGTGTTAATTAAACTCTTTCGACTAGAGCTTTCAAGAAAAGTGAGACATTTTTCTGAATTGTAACACAGAATAAAAACAAACAGGCATGCACTCTGTATATGTGTATGGCACAGTCAAGATTCTTTGGCAGTTTTCCAAACAACATTGCACGAGATAATACCTTAAGGTCGCAAAAAAGTACAGGAATTTGTTTCTATTTCTTGCTTGGATCCAAACATGGGGCTTTGGTAGAGTAGGCCAATATTGAGCCAACATGACAGACACTCTCAGACAGATACACAACTTTATACACATCGCACACACACATACAACTTGTCTGCCAGAGAACCTCTTCAGCTTGAGCATTTCATCTATGAGATAAAACAGAGCTGAATAAGCTAGTAAGGTTGCCAACAGAGAGAGGGAAGGCAGGGAAAGAGAGAGAGAGGGAGTGGGAGAGGGGGAGAAAGAGTAGCGGGAGGGAGAAAGGGTGATGATAAAACTCCACTGTGAGCCCTCCTGCAAGCTCAGTCAGAGAGCAAAGGAGCAACTGAGACGAGTGCAACGGAGCAGGCAAAAAAAAAAAGAAAGAGAGACCTGCCACACAGCAAATCTCTGCACACACTGCCTTGGACTTGATGACTTGTTGGGACAATCAGTAGGCAGCACTTGACTTGTGTCAGCCAGAAGCAGGAGAGCACACTGCTACCTGCAAAGTTTTCCTGTTTTGTGTGAAACCAGTTTATACTTCAAGGAGGAGAGAAGAAGGCTGGGCGAAGATCAGAAACTGGACCTCATCCATCTCCTCTTTGGCTGGGCTCACTCTGCATCCCTGTGGGGGTATGGTGTGCGGATTGACAGACTGATTTTCTAAACTGCATCTTTTGATGAAAGCCCAACTTTTGTGGATCTTGCAGCTTTTCCAGTTACCACACCACTGTGCTGGAGTCTGGATCCAGTGCTCAGTGTGAGAAACAGCGGGAGAGAGCAAGGGGGGGGAAAAAGAGAATATTGCCATCCATCTCTCACCCCCGCAGCCCACCCTCAGCTTTGGACGCCCCTCCTCTCTGTCTCTTCTTTTGCCCCCTGTGCCCCCCCCCACCCCCACCCCACTCTCTCCACTACACCTCACCCCCCAACAGAGCAGAAAGCGTGAAAAATCTCACTAATGGGTTTATTTGCTGTCAGATCTGCGCCGATCTGTCATTCCCTTGGACCATTCTGCTTGACACATTTCATAGTTGAGTAAGCCTCCTGGCTTTCTGTCTAGAGTTAACAGTGCCCCTGCAACGTTGTGCTGGCTGAGAGCTCATCAAAAGGGGAGCAACGGCGGCAGCAGTCAGTCTGACAGTCTCTTGGACGGGGAGTCCCTGAAGCTGCATTCCTCTGGTCTCCTTCTCCCCGTTGGGACTTGGTGTTTTGTGTGAGCCTTGTGGGCATCCTCAGCTCCCGTCCAATCGCACGACCGGTCCATCACAGAAGATTCAGTGTTGTTTCTTCAGGCATTCTGGTGCTGATCAAAGGAGTGTGAAGATGTGGTGTGGGGCTGGGCCTCTGGCTGTGGTGGCTGCAGTGTTTTGGACTCAGTGTGTCCTACTGGATGGGGTGGATGCCAAGAAGGAGAGAAAGAAGCCAAAGGAGGCCACCCCACAACACACAGAGACGTACAATGCAACTCTCTCCAACAGTGAAGAGGTCGATGGAAGCATCAAGGTAGAGACTGAAACACTCTTAATGTCAAAATTCTATGTTAAAGTAGCGTGTTTGATATTTTAAACTTGTTCAATATTTGTTTTGCTGCCTCCATACGGCGACAGCAGAAAAACAATAGTACAGATTAAAGTTTGAAGTCAACCTTCAGATATGTGAGAGATGTGCCTGTCAGCACAGGCAACATGCAGGGCAAATAAAGTGTGGAAAAGGTAAAAAGCCAGGATGGGACAGGTGTGCCCTCCCAGGTCAAGCCTCAGACAGTGAGACGGACCAAAATGTGTGAAACACTAAATGGATGACTTCCGGAGGTATGCCAGGAATGTGGACATCTAAAGGCTGATCAATGCATCAATTAGTGCGCGCTGCGGGTTGTCGGCCACCAATTTTCCAGCCTATGAGAACAAAAAATCAGGAATGCGGTAAGTTTAATGCATCAGGCGGAGAGATAAGATAAGGAAGGATATTTATTGATGCCTCATCACTGCAGCAGGAAATTAAGTTAAGACTAACTGAAACTATATCTATTATCTAGAGGGAATTGTTACTATTATTAAGTGCAAAAACAGTCATCTGTAACTGTAGGCCAGTGTTACTATGGTACAATTCCATTTTCAGGAGCAACAGTTGGCCCTTGACTCTTGTTATTTATTGGTTTATTGCGGGTGTTGCATATTTGCGAGGGTTTCCAACAGGCTATTTGTTTTGCTTTCAGCCCACCCATTATGTTGGCATTCTCATATAACTCTCACTGCCCTATATACCAGCCTTCGCTTCAGCTTCTACCAGCAGCAGCCAGTCTCTGGATTCCTAACGGTAACCCCCCCCCCCTTCCCCCCCCCCCCCTCCTTGAAAACCAAGCAGTGAGGTCTCCTTTGTATCTTTAAGAACACATTGTAGGTGGTTGTGGCCTGGCGGTGTTTATTTGACTTGGTTTGCGCTGTAAAAGCACAAGCTATGAAGGATGACCTTGTGTCAACCCTCAAGCCTGCTGAGGATTGCACCCCATTGGGATTTCACTCCTCTGTCTCATCCCATAGGGAGCATGGTGCCTTCACAAACACTGCCCCCCCCACCCCTCCTCCTGAGGTCCCTTATAGGCCCACTGCCATGATGTAACTCCTGGGAAAGTTAGGTGGGCAGATATTTAAAGACCTATGGCGATGTTGTTCCCAGCCCATTGATTCTGTCATTCACAGGACTAGTCTGACTCCGCTGTGTCTGGGACATCCGATAGGGGCGGTGCGGCCCCGAGAACTGGGGCAGCATGCCGTGTAAGCCCCTCACAAAGCCCCATAGAAAGGGTCCTGAAAGAGAACACCTCGGTGAGGATTAGCCCCCAGTGCCTCTCTCTCTCTGACATTCTTTTCATCTCATCTCCCACAATCAGAGGGTAATGACATAATCACTCTTAAGACGCAGTGTTATGCCAGATAGTGTCTTTGCCAAACATTGTCACCTCTGACGAGAACCTGAGCTTTAGGATTGACATCTGTGGAAGTGCCTGTATTCAAGGTCGCATTTGTTGGTGCCACTCTACCCGGATTTCTGTTGAAGCAGAAAAAGAAAGTGTACCACACACTGTGAGAAGTTGTAAACTTGATTTTCTTGGGTAGTTTGTAAGTTTATCCTATTACACATCTGTTAGGCCCCAGAGAAAACAACACGTCCATTGGAGCTGTCTTGGCAAGAAATTTGTGTTCTCAAACAAGCCAAACATTTACACTCCACATTTACATTTTTTTCCCTTGTGCCCAGTGGAAACAGTTGAAACAGTTCTTATGATGGCATTTGCTTTCTATCTGACCAATCCCGTGTGTGGGCTGTGTTGGCAGCATGCAGTCGCACACTGCATTCCTCGGGAGATTTTCCATTTGAAAGTGATCACAATAGTGAGGTGTGGAGTTGTGCTGCGAGTGGAATTTTTTTAATGAGACGATAACTGAAGTACATTTCAAACAACTGTGATCTCTCTGAACCGTCACGTCGTACAATTTCAGAGCAATATGTCAAAGGTACACATTTGTAAGCCTTATTGCTCTCCACTCTAAAGATGAGAGGAATCTGTCATTGTTGAGAGCAGTGCGGGATCTGTGATGGCTGTAATTGAGGGAGTCAAGTCAAACATCACGCCTGGCGTGTTGAGTAATGGCTGGGTTTAGCCCGAGGCAAGGGTTTTTGTTTCCTCTCTCTCATCCTCAGTGATGATTAATGCAGCAGTGTGTGGGACCTTTTGGATCAACCTACACATGAGAGAGAAGAGCAAGTCCCATAGGAAACAGGGCCACTGTGAGAGCACACACCTCTCATGCACTACTGACGGTGTGAACTACCTTCAGTTTGTGTTTCATGATAATGAACTCTACTTTCAACACGTCAGACCCCTGTAAAGGTTACGCTTGTTTAACATCGTAAAATTACCTAATGAAGTCATCTGAAAGAAAAATAAACAGTCTTTTGTCATTACATCTGAAATATGCAAGTAAAATAAACTGCACAGTTATGTGTGCTTCACCCCACAGACATAGAGGGACTGTTTTATTTGGATTTTTGTTTCATTTATAATAACCTCAGATTGGTGCCAGATTTATAGAAATCCCTTAATAATCTTGCCTGATTCTTATCATGTGCTGGTCATGTTCCTGAAACCACAATTTCAGAATTATTGCTACATTTTACAGTAAACTGAGGCTTTAAGTAAAAACAACTATAGAGCAGATTAGTCAACGTAAGATGGCCACTTCATTTTGGTATTGATGCTGAAGGATGGTTTTTCAGATTTATTCCACTAATGCACATGACGGGCATTGCGGCGTGTAGTTGTATTAAAAACAATCACAATAATAATACATCTGTGTGTTGAAATTGTCAGATTAAAGCAATAGTTTGACATGCTGGGAATAGCAAAATATATACTAGTCTCATATCTGTCCAGGAAGTATAAAGATACAGCCAGCAGCTGGTTAGCTTAGCTTAGCATAAAGCCTGGCTAACATTATCTGCCTACCAGCACCTATAAAACTCACTAAAGTTTTATTTTTCAATAGAGCCAGGCTAGGAGTTCCCTCTGTCTCCAGGAGACTGTCGTCCTATAAAACATAGTCCATAGGTTGTTTGTGCAGCAGGTTATTACGACCTCTAGTTACGTTTTACCGTTAGGCGACATCTGGCGGCTGTAGTGACGTAGCATCACAGTAATATGACACAGGGGAGGAGTGTTCGATACCCATGTGAAAGTAGCAGTTTATGTTGTTTCTATTATCCATGGCCGTTCAACAAAGTTAACCACGTTGTTATTATTGTAACCATGACAACAAACAAATCATCTAACGTGTAGGTAGTACTTATTTGAACCCAAATCACGATCTTTTCCTTAACCTAACCAAGCCATGACTGTTATAATAGTAACCATGGTGACGAAGGAAGGTACGCTGCTCTCGGTGCAGTACACGTGTTTATTATTGTAACCATGACAACCAAGGTCTGGTATACCTGCGGCAGAAGGGGCGCTATTTCAGGAGACACTTCTATGTGTTGTGTCAGAGGGTTCAGGCTGTTCAGGTTGGAGGACTTGTTGGTTTCCAGTCTTAATGCTAAGCTAAGCTAAACATCTTCATATTTACTGCTACTTTTATAATAAATACCATTGTCTTTTGCATCTATTATATGCAAATAAAAAACAATGGTATTTTAAATGTACAGTTAATACCCCTGTTTGTGTCACCACCATCAGATGTTTCCACTCATAACCCAACACGACAAGGGAAAATTTGTTGCATAATAAAAATGAGCCAAATAAATTTAATCAATTACATAATGTACTTATGTAACATAATGCAGAACCACAAATCAATCATATAAGAAGGAGGATCTAATGACTTCCTACCTGAAATTTTGTGCCCAAACTCGGACCGTGTGACAAACCTGTACCTGAGATGAAACTGGATCACTGGTACTTTTCAACACCTCATTTTACCTACCACAGGGAAAATGAGCACTCGCTCCAATTTCAAAGCTATAATTTGTACACAAAACAGATGTGACAGAGCGATCAAAGCAATCAGCTTATATCACCTTTTTTATATCAAGGGAGAGAGAGCCAAGATTCAGTCTGGCGATTTCTTTAGCATAAACACAAATTTATTCACTTTCTCTCACACATGATAACAGCATATACACACCTTTGTTGAATCAACAGTGAAGCTGCAACTTATAAATCAGGCCGTATTTTAAGAAGCATGCTCAACCTTATTATATAATAACTATAATTAATTTACACTTCCAAATGGTGTTCCTGCTACAATAACAACTAATAGCAGCATCCTCATAGTGTGATAGAGTAATTATGTTTTGCACATGGTGCTTGGCAAGTGAGTAATAACACAGTAAGAAGAGAACAGAGTCAACATTGCATGCCTAACTGTATTTAGCTCTTCGGTGATAAATCCTCAAGGCAGGCCTGTGTCTGTGAAGTGCAGCGGTGGGGAACACGGGGGTGGACTCATGATGACTGGGATGCACGCAGGTTACTAGGATCCCCCTCGTCCCGCAGAGCCTGGGGATCCCTGCCTCCCGGGGTGGGATGGGCCCAGCGTTGGGCCCGTCCACCCATGCATGGATGACTGCACAGGGAGCAGTACAGGGATATAAAAACAAGGGATTATAGAAGTTCTCTCCATCATCCTGTCCAACCTTAAACCTGCCTGTGCAACATTTTTATCAGCAGCAAAACGTTTCATGTCATCTAGTGTGTACGAACAGGTAGAAAAACAGATAACACGTACAAGAAAATAAGATAAGTTCAACTGTACACATGGAAGAATTCAGGAGCTGGCTGCAGTCGGGTAGAGTTTCAGTGTCTGGTTGCAGCCCCAGAGACATGTTTTAACAGTTGTGTTTGTGTTTTTGGTGGCACGCCGCCCCAGGGAAATATTTTCCCATTTTATTGCTTCAAATAAATTCAACCTAATTTTCCCCAAACTACATGACAAACACACTTAAAGCAGTGCACGTAAAAGAATTATTCATGCAGACCCAAGTCATTCTTTTTCATGGTAATAAAATCTCATATGCTCCTGGGAATGATCAACCATGATTGATCCAAACACTCAGAACACACCCCCCAGCTGTGGGTTAATAAAACATTCTCTTTTCACTCTCTGCACTGGGTACAAGAACCAGTCAGAGGTAGAAAAAGTATATTTACTCAAATACAGTGCTTAATGCAATTTTCAGGTACTTCTGCTTTTGTATTTCCATATTATCTTACTTTATACTTCTACTTTAATACAGTTTACTCTGTATTAAATGTTAAGTTTGTATTTGTCAATTACTTTTCAAGTTAAGATTTTCCAAAAAAGGCATACTTAAAAGATAAACTTGTAAAAATACAATGCATGGTTAAAGGTTAAACCAAGTGTTCCCAACCTTTGTGGCAAAAAAACAATGTCTGCTTGGGGCCCCTTGACACATTTCCACCTCTAAACCACTCTGATGGTTTCATTCATCATAAATAACTGCTTGAGGCAGTTAAACAAAGTTTAAAGAAAAGTCAAAAAAATGAATACAGTTTCGTGTTGCAGAACTTTTTATTCTACTTAAGCATTGATGCATCACATACTCTTATTCGCCTTCTTTCTGAGTCAGATGAGAAGACTGATAACCCCTCACTTGTCTGTATATTGAATATAAGTCACAACTGCTTAGCTTAGCTTAGCTTAGCATAAAGACTAGAAACAGGGTGAAACAGCTAGCCTGATTCTGTTCAAAGGTGACTCGTTTCTTCAGGAAGTTACTGTTTCAGGCACCTGAATATAGGTTTGCTGGCTTTTATACAGGCTAACAAATGATATAACATCGTATCGATCTCTTCTCTGCAAGAAAACCAAATAGGCGTATTCACTAATGTCAACATTGTCGTATTCTTCCACCGGTGGACACAATGCATCACATTCTTGAGCCCTGAGCTTCAGTAACGTGTCATGATTTGGAGTCAGTGAGGATAAACACTGGCTAGAAGATTTAAAGTTTCTCACCTTTCCACAGAATACCTGACACATTCTCTCGGTCTGTGCTGGAACAGCGTGCGCTCACACCTGCTGACAGACGAGGCCACTTTGAGGCACTCCGCACATCAGCGCTGATCAAAGCGAGAGCCCCAGTGTTCTTCATCAACTCTCTAGACTGATACCTGGATCCGCTCCCTCCCCACTTTGTTCACCATTTGTACATGCTGATACAGAGCTATGCGAGGGGATCCATAGTTTACTTTACGCCACAGTCAATAGCAGTGAGTGAGAGATTGAACGCTTCTGACAGATTTTTCTGTGTCATCAAGCAATATGGTTTTCATGTCTGCATGTGTGGAGTCTTTGAAGTTCTCAGTCGAGACAGAGACTCACCTGCATACAATGAATCACAATTTCTTTTTTTTGGCAAGTGGTGTGAGCCATCCCAGCTGTCACTATATGTACAGTCAGTTATGCTCTGACAGTGCAGACAAATGCAATGCAGAGAACACAGTCTGTTTAATGGAAAGACTTGAGTTATTTCTTAAGCTGATGATTAAATTATTTATACAGTGATTTGCTGTTATTTTTTAGCTCAGAAATGAAGGTAATAATTACCTTGGTCATAGCCTTTCTTCCTTGAGCACAGAAAATCCTTGAGGGCAAGGTTTTAATGGTTTAATTACAATGCTGTGTGTTAAAGAGGATAACAAGCTCACAGTATGGCTGATTTCCTGGCAATGATATTCTGTCTTTTTTTCTTTTATTATTATGCAGTGCTAAGATATGTAATTATAAGCCACATGTGTGGGCCAACTTGCTCAGTTTCATATCTTTGGAACATTAAGACGATCTTTGACATAAACACAAGAACAAATGTTAAGGTTTTACTTTTTTTGGAATGGTGTCCGCTGGCTGTCAAGATCGCGTGGGTGTCTTTTAAATCACACAGAGCTGTCTGAGGTGATGATTCACAGTTTTACTATTATTCCCAGTGGAAATATACTCAAACTGCCACAGGCGTGGAATACTAGTAGAACAACACAAACCCCTTTCATCTACATGATAGTATTTGCTCAAGCTTACCGAGCTTGTATGTTAAAGGAATAACGACACATTTTGGATATTATGCTTTTTCACTTTCTTCTCGAGAGTTAGTTGAGATGATTGATACCGCTAACGTGTCTGCAGGAAAATCAACTGGAATCAGGGGGAAACAAATGAAAAAATCTGCCAGACCGCACCTGAAAAACTCAGCAATTAACACGTCGTATCTCGTTTGTTTAATCCATACAAAAACTGACGTGTAAAAAAACTACACTTTGTGGTTATAGCTTCCTTTCCGTCATATAGGATCGTAGAGTTTGGAGAGATTCCCATTTTTCCGAGCGTCCACACTATTCGACAACTCAAGACAGTTGTATGAATTCAGAGCAGGTCGTGTGAGAGTTTGAAATGCAGTGCATTAACAATGCAGTGTAACACTGTATACATCAAACTTGGGTTTAATTGCATTGACCGATGAACTTTGGCTAAATGAAGCTGTACTCCCATGCTATTAAGCCTCAAGCCGATATATTAGAGCTTTCAGAAAAATCTGAGTTTCCTGTTTGTAATTATGACTTGGATATTTCATAATGTTTACAAATCGGACCCTCGTAATTCTAATTACTTTGATATAACATGAAGCTCCCATAAAACTATATATATATATATATATATATAATATGTTATATATTTTTTGTATAACCTCATAATCAGTGATCATTAGAGATGCTGGTAGGCAGATTTTGTTACCTGCAAACAGTCTACATGTTTCCCCTTATTTCCAGTCCTCGTGCTAAGCTAATGTAGCAGGCTGCTAGCCGTAGCTTCATATTGAGAGTGGTATTGGTGTCTTCTCATCTAGTGCTCAGCAAGAAATGGAGTAAGCGTTAACACAGCTTTTTAGAAAGAAACGAGACAAAGAACAAAACTTTTCCACCAGGAGCTGGTGGAGACTAAAACAAAGCTAAAAGACAGTGGATGTTGGACTTACATTTGCCAGGTGGGCACAACCATGACTCCAAATGAATGATGTTGCTCCATAACTGCTGAATGTGTAAATAAGCAACTGTTCGCTAACAAGTTCTCCATATCACTTTTAAAAGATGATGATATGTCACTGTTGTGTGAACAGCTTGTCTTCGCTTCCCCCAAGTCGCCAAAAAAAAAATCTATTGTGGGTTTAAGTACTTCCCAAAATGTTGAACTATAGTATGTTAAAGAATATGAAAAATTTACACAGCAATGGAAAAAGCAGTTTATCCATCAGGTTCCCAGCCTTGTGGAAACAGCACTGAGTAGCGTACAAGCATTCTTGTCTTGACCAAATCAGTTTTGCTTTTATCTGTTTCCAAGCCTCAAAATCACAACAAAAACAGACGAGGATCCAACATGCAGCCGGCGCAGCGCCTGTTACGTTGTTTATTTTTTCTGCTGTCAGAGAGAAAGAGACTGCTGCAAATATATACTTTAAAGAAAAAAAAAAAACTGTTTTTTATTCCAGCATATTGAAAAGACAAACAAGGAGTCACTTTGTTGCGGTGGAACAAGAGGCAAGTCTTCAACAGTGAAGAAAGGGGCATGTTGGTTTTGCAGATAAGTGATCCGTGTCCCACTGCCAAACCTAAACAAATTCCATTTCAGACAGCTCACCTCCATGGCTTGTCTTTATCTCCTCTTCTATCTCAACTGAAGGCACTTGACATTTGGGGAAGGGTTAGGGTAAAATTCGAGCTTGCTGTAATTGGAATTCATTCAGCCTCACCTTTGACCAAAATGAAAAACATGCCAGTTGTAGTACTATGCATAAAAGCATTACTTCCAGAGGTCTTCTTGGAGTTTATCTCCCTAACAGATCCCAGTCTCTTATACAGTAATTTATCATAAATGAGTTATTTCAGATAAGGAGATTGAGCATACCTACAGTTAGGAAATAGACAAACAATCCTAAATCATAACTCGCCCTGGTATACATACTGTGTATACTTTTGTTATCTTGTTTATTACATTTTCCATCATAACATTACTCAGACAAGTCATATTAATAAAAGAAAATACTAGTGTGTCTTTGGGTGGAGTAGAAAGTGTTGGCCATTTTGACATGTTGTTACAAACTACAGTAACTGAGGTCTGCAATCCACAGAATCTACATCACACAAGCAGACTCATTTTTCACTGGAGCGCTCATGGAAATTTTCATGTGCTGAAAAAAAAAAAATCACTTGACAAGGTTTGTTTACATTCATCTGAGCATATTGGGCAAATAAGAACTGACGTGGCACCTGAGTGGATTATCGGGAATGAAAAAATAGGCATCAAGCGAACCTTTCAGAGAAGAATGGCGACTAAACTTAGATGGCAAATTGAAAAGACGCATTACTCTTCGAAGGAATAGCAGAAAGACCGACTGAAAGAAAAAGAGGTTTCCCTGTTTGACCTTCCTTGGTGTCTGGCACCCATTTAATTGTATCTTAGGGCAAGATATTCCAGTATTGGATTAAAGGATGTTAAGGACACATTAGATTTTACTTCATAGGTACAGTCCTTTGCATTGTGGCGTATTAGGCAACAAAATTTCAAAATAAAATATATGATTAAACTTGGAAATAGCAGCTTTTTATAGGCTTGTTGTAATTACTGATTGAGAATACAGTGTGGAGACTTAAGAGAAAAGTTTGAGTTGAAAAATGTTCCTTGTTATAGAACCTTGCTTCTCTCTGGCAGGACCTTTTTTTTTTTTTAATTCTGCCTGATTTGCCATCAGTTCACAACAGTATTGATTATGCTGTGTTTTACCTTGATATGCTCTATTTCATAAGTAGTTGCTATTGATGTTGGCCTAGTAATTAATGGGGGAAAATTTTCTTTTTCTGTGTCTTTTATTTTTGTGGTGTAGATTTCTGACCACCAGAGAGTCGACCCACTGGGATCATGGATGGACTTTGTCAAAAGACCCGTTGGCAACTTCCCTGGAAAGTGTCGCAAACGCAAACGTCCCCTGGTAAACTCAGTATATATACTGTGAAATAATAATTGATAAATAAGACACTAATGATTTACAAATCAAGACTGATGTATGACAAATGTTCTGTACGTCTGCACTCCGCCAGCCGGGCCCACCTGGTCCTCCAGGTCCTCCTGGCCCACAGGGACCTCCTGGCTCTCCTGGCGCCGAAGTGACCCAGGAAGTTCTACTCCAGGAGTTCAAAGAGATGATCAAAGGTAGAAACATATTGTTTTTCCAGCCCATTTCCAACACATTTCCGCTCATCTTTAGGCTAGAAGGTTGTTCTTTCATTGAATTTAGAGATAAGATTAGAGATGAAATAACCTTAACCGTTACACATCTGGCTATACACAACTTTACTTCCACAATATAATGTCCATATTTGGTATCTCACCACATTATCATGAGGGAACAGTGTTAACTCACTCTGCACTGTAATGACCTGGATTTGTTTCTGTCAGAGGCTACAGAGAGGAGAGCAGCAGCACTCGACAGACAAATCAGCCCCAGCCAGCTACCTACAGCTCTGCTCACCCTGGAGGGGATGACCTCGTACCGGCGAATAGAGGAGGCTTTCCACTGCAAGCTCAAGGGCCCTGTGGTGGTGGATAAGAAGACTCTGGTGGAGCTCCAGAACTTTCAGACAGTATGTTTGTTTGAAACCAAGTAAATGTTTATGAACTGGTTCGGCTTTGCTCCCTGCCTGTGCCTGAAAAAGTAAAGTTTTGGCCTTCTGCATGGTTACATGGTTTGTTTCTGACCCATTTTGCTTCTCTGTCTTAACTGTATGTGAATGGGTGAGTGTTCGGTAATCATTGCTTATTTTGCATGTGGGGGAATTATGAGCGGATCATCCCCTCACTGGTAACTGGCACTGGCAAAGCATGCAGTGCCACTCCGAGACTCAGACTGGCTCTTTGGTCAAAAATATCTACTTTTTCAATTCTACACATCACTCTCTGGGCGGCATACAAAAGGCACTCTGTCTCTGACTTGGAATAAAGTGTGGAGAGGACAGAAATAGACACTGTTTGAAACAGCATGCTGTAGTGGAAGAACTATGCTGTGTTGGGATGGGCTGACAAGCTTTGCTGAACTATTTAACATGCTAACAAAGCACTATGTTTGCAAAGACGTGTTACTACAGATTTGGAAAGTTATATTTTAATGTTTAAGCAGAGTCAGGAGTAAAGAGGAGGAAGAGGAGGGGCCTTAAAGCCTGGTCACACCAGAAAATGGGACAGCAAAGTTTCATCTGCACATCTTAACAAAATATATGGTTTGATAAGCTAGTTGGTAAACAGGATTACAAACATCTCAACCTAGAAAAATTAATTTTAGGGACAAGGTTCACCAAAACCAAACTTGATATGAAACATTCTTGCAGATTTACTTCACCCACATGAGTGAATCCACTGATGGCAGTGATCCAATTGAAACTAACTGATTTCTTAGTAAAATGTTGCTGGTTTAAATGCAGGTGTGACCAGGCCTTTGGGATTAGCTCTGCTGAAATGCCCTTGAGCCAGGCGCTGAACACTGTGTTCTGTAGCAGAGCCTTTGGTTTGAGATTTGGGAGGAGGTGTGTAAGGAGGGACCAATGGATTATTGCTCTAAGATGTAAACATTAATGCAGATTTTCTGTGCTTTCAGCCACCTGCTAAAGGAGCCTTTCTCAGAGGGTCGGGAATGGACCAATCTACTGGGAGATTCACAGCTCCCATCACAGGGATCTACCAGTTCTCTGCTAACGTCCACATTGGTAAATCACAATAACTTTCCTATATGCGGCATATTACACATAACGAGGCCTTAAAGCTGCTAAACACTTGTAGTCTACAGGAACTTAACTGCGGGACAACTTTCTGTGTCGTCATTCTTATTAGTACATAGAGTTTGGTGACAACATTTAATTCCCAGCCTAGCTCCACCCAGCTTGCACCTGACTAGCTTTGTAATTAGCCAGAGTGATTTAAAAACACCCGTGTGGGTGTGCAGAGCAGTTGAGAATTAAAACCAGTAAATGATGTGTATTATTGACTAAACATGTCAAGTTATAATCGTTAACATTTCACACCTGGTTGATGTAGCGGCCTCTGTGGTTACTGGTGGGAACAGGAAGTTAAGTTTAATACTACAGATCCCAGAATTCTACAGGCAGCAAACACTCCTTGAGCAGTGACTTTGTCAAAAATATAACTCAAGAGCAACTGGTGTATCCGTTTACAGCGCAGCCAAGCAAACTCACATTATTTTAATACAGAAGTCAGTCTGTAGTCAGCCTCCTTCTATCAAGCAGTGAGCAACTGCCATCTGATTTCATGCTGAGCAAGGTGCTGGCAAAAGGAGTTGGTTACGTTGCTGAGGGGTTTGAGGTGGAGCTTACAGTTCTTCTTGTTCCATTACTGGCAGCAGTATTTAAAACTGACTCACTATCAACAAAAGCTTTTCGACGCAACAATCTACAGAACATTGACTTTCAGCTCTAACATTCGTCATAAATACATTGTATTCACTGTGACTGGGCTTCACAATAAAAGCCACTCCATGTTTTATCAGCTGAGTGTTTTTTATGTGAACTTGGAGCAGTGGAAAATATTCTGTTTACATTGGGAGACGTAGGAGAGAGAGAACTGCAAACTTTGAGGTTGATACCAATGAGATAAAAATTAATTACAAACAGTATATGCTGTATCGTTCCTGCAAATCTCTCTTGTGTGAAGGCAATTACAGAATGTATATACAATGAATGGCATTTGCCGAAAGACTCCAAAGAATCATAAAAAGTATAAAAAAAAAATCTGATTACATGAAAATATTAAGACTGTTTTAATTTAAGGGGAATATAAGTTTTCGCGAGCTACGGATAAGCCAGTATTTTTATGTGATTGTGAGCATTTTACTTCCTTACAGACCACAATGAGGTGAAGAGGAGCAAGAGTCAGCTCAAGGCCAGGGACAATGTTCGGGTGCTGATCTGCATCGAATCACTCTGCCACCGATACACGTAGGTATTCAGTATTATTGTTAAGCGTGCTGGAGAACTCCCCCTACATCTAAATCAAATCTGCCCTACCTAGCACCTTTTGTAACCATGTGCTTTTCATTTGTTATGGCTATAACACATGTTGGTCAGTAATACCCCACCTATCACCAATATAGAAGTTAATGAAATGTATCGTGGGGAAGTAATTAATCTGACTACAACTATCACACTTTGCATTCTTGACATTCTTGTTTTGACAGTTGTTTACTTTTGACATAAAACAGTGATATTTTATTGGTGTTTAATGCTGCCTTCACTTTCGCCAGAATTTATGAGCTGTTAAAGGTGTTGTCTGTTACAGTTTGTGTGGAACCAGTTTGGCATTTCCTGTATAAAAGCAAAGCAGGTCTTTAAAGGAAATGTCCTCTCACTTAGAGCCCTCGTTCCTGTCGCCTAACTAATCTTTATAGACTCACCTTTGACACTTCAAGGCAGCCTGTAATATTCAGCAGCACATAAGTGAAATGCCTTTATTTGGGATGTGGGAGGCAGATAATGAAGTATCTGATACACCGGCGAAAACTTACAAATCCAGTTGGGAATGGTTCTGAGTTCTTCTCGATATTTCAAAATTTCTATTTACATAAAGTCAGTGAAAATTGCTGAAATGAATTGCTCCCTAAAGTCTCCCCCAGACTGTACAGAGCTCCACAGCCTCCCTTCTAGTGTGGTACAATGAGGGGAGCATATAAATAATATTATTATGATGGGTTACCTAACCCAAGAGCTCTTGGCTTTTTTTTATTTTTTTGAGCCAAAGCCCCGGCTGGTCTCGCTCTCCCACACATGAAAATGCAGAGAATGTGAAATGAGGCTCATTGTGATGGCAGTTGGAGTGAAGACAAACATGATTGATTTGCCATAAAAATGTAGCATTTTCCACTTAACAGGAGCCAGTGCTCTCACTGTGTGGTTAAAGCCTGCAGCGATGTTACAGCCATTTATACGGACTCTGAGGGCACTGAGTTGTTATAAAGGAAAAGTTTTACATTTGGAAAACACACTTATTCGCTTTCTTGCTTAGATACCAAGATCGACACCCCTCGCATGACTGTATGCTATGTATGAAGCTGCTGCTAACTTAGCATAGCTTAAAGACTGGAAACAGGAGAAAACTAGCTAGTCTGGCTATGTCCAAAGATAACAAATCCACTAGCTAATTAGCACTAATTAACAAGCTTTATGTACGTTATATAGCCGAAGAGGCCTCCGTTCAGCTAGCTTCTCACACAGCTAACTCAAAGCAAACTCCAATCAGCATCCACTATAGCACTCGCTGTTAGAACCTCTATTGTTTCAACAAAATTTTACTTTTATTACTACTAAGATTTATAAAAAAATTTTCTTTGTGAACACAGAAAAAACTACAGCTCCAGTGAATTGGACTCGACTCTTCTGTCGAGCTGTGACGTTCAGCCTGTGAATGTCTAGGGCTTGTGGGAAATGGCGTTCATGAAAGGCCGCTATAAAAGATCAATATTACATAAACAATGGTCCTTATCTAAACACAAGAAGTCAAGTCATTGTTTTCATAGAGCACATCTGAAAACAATGAAATTTGATTGATAATTACAAATGAAAATACATGATATGACTTTGTTGAAAACAATATTTATCGAGAAATGTTATTTTTGATATTACTGCAGCTCACTGGAGATGATTGTTGGGTTAGAGAGTAACAGCAAGATTTTCACCGTCAGCGTACAGGGGCTGCTGGAGCTACAGGTGAGCAACACGCAAGAAAAACACAAACAAAAATAACTGGATTTATGCAATCTTTATGCTTCAATGGTGTATATTTTCCTCCGCAGGCCGGGCAGTACACCTCCATATTTGTGGATAATGCAGCCGGTGCTTCCATTACAATACAGAATGGTTCAGATTTCATGGGCATGCTGCTTGGTGTATAGCCTCACACATGAACAGGGCATCGTTCAAGCCATCCACTGCTGCCATTTTTTTTTTTCTTTTTTTGTTTAATTCAATGGACTGCTAATGAGGACCATCACACAGTACCAAACGACAGGGGAGGTTTGAAGGAAGGATGTAAGGCTGACAGTGACTTGACTGCTTGTCAGATGGTGAAAGGACAATGTGAAGAACTCGAGGACTGAGTTTGTTTTTCACTGTGCACTGCGACTTCCCAGAGGAACTTGGTTGCCTGTTGCTTCACCAGTAAAATAACCTGTATGTACAGCAGTGAATAAGTCTCTTACAGTATGTTTTTCATGGTTGTCGAACGCTTTTGTGGTAAGCCAAATATAAATGATTTTTTATGTTCTCTGGATAAATATCAGAAGAGCAGGGGAACATGAAAAAGTGCATTTGTGTTTTTATGTATACTGACATGTTGATGTTTTTTGTCTACATGATCTACACACTCATGAACTATAGTAAGTTTTATCATGGGTTAAATCTTACACTTAAGTTATATGGTACATAGACTCTGTGAGTACACTGGACAATGGAAATATGCCCAATCAACAGAATATGGTCTTAGAAAAACTGATGGCTCACATGGGTAATTACACAATTTGTAACATAGCTAGCAATGTTAGCAGAGTGGCTCTATATGACTTCAGTCAGACCAAAATAGCTCAAAAACTATTACACAGATTGCAGTCACATTTTGTACAGATATTCATGGTTTCTAGAGGATGTATCCTACTGACTTTGGTGATGCTCTGACTTTACGTTTAGCCATTACACCATGATATTTGTGGTTTTGAGTGAAGTATCTCAACAACCATTGGATGGATTGCCATGAAATTTTCTACACACTTCATGTTTCCCTCAATTGTAACCAATGTTGACATGCTAACAAGCTAAATTAAGATGGTATAAACGGTAAAAATTGTACCTGCTAAACATCAGCATGTTATCACTGTCATTTGAACATGCAGCCAACATTAGCATTTAGCTCAAAGGACTATTGTGCCTAAGTACAGCCTTGTAGAGCTGCTAGCCGAGCTGTGGACTCATATGATATATTCACATTACAGTGGAAAAACAGGGGTCTTGCGCTATGCGTTGTGCCTGTGTGTTAGCGAATGCTGTACTAAACAGTGCCACCTTAGCTGGAATGCTAATGTTGGTAGCAGTAGATATATCGCAGAGACTCAGTGTTTTTTTGTAACAAACCTGGCAGCTGCACCTGCCAGGTATCTTTTTGTCTGTGCTCGATATGAGGTCAGTTCTTTGCTATACACTTCTGGAAATTCAGAAACACAAGTAATTAAATGTCCGTCCATCTTTTAGGTTCAACAGCAATTGGCTGCAAATATCATTGCTGCTCATGTTTAAGTTCAACAAATTTGAACTCCTGGCACACCCACTCTCCGCCGAGCACACCATGGACGTTTGTGCAGAAGCTGTTTTTCTGCGATAAAGTGAATAAGCCTTTAGTCTTGTTTTAAATGTGTTAGACAAATCTACACACACGCCTTTTGACTGTAAGAGAGCTGTAACGGAACGATTTTTTTGGGTAGATTATTTTTACAGTCCTTTTTGTGTTTCCAATTTATTATCTGTTCATTTTTACTGTATTTTATTATTTTCCTGACATTTAGATGTTTGTAATTTATCATAACTGATACACCAGTAACATTGGAAAGCATTGAAATTTGATATTTATGTTTGAGAAAATGTATCAATCGTGTGTTGATTTACACTCATGTGGACTGTTGAAACCACAGATTATTGCAAGAATAAAATTATATCTTTTTACTATTTTTTTATTACCCATAATATTCTGTAATTTGAAATTAAACTCTTTAAAAACATTGTCACTTGGTCTCTGCACATTATAGTGATGCTTATTCACAAAAACACATCATAATAACGAGTTCAGATTTCTATTTAAATTCAATGATTGGAATTTTTTTTTTTTTTTTTTCATCTTTATTTATGAAACCATCCTCTGCAGCGCAACAACAATTTACATTCCTCTGTGGCATGATTTGAATTGTAAAATACCCAAAATACCTCAAATACCTTTGCAAACATTGCCAACTGCCGAATAAATTCATGACCGCAGTTACCTGTAAAATATTACTAAAACACCTTGGTCTTTGTAATTAGACAGTCTGCATGTCATTCAGGATTATGTGTTTGGGGAACTAAATCTAATGGCTGTTATGTGTTTTTACGCCTCCACGCTGGTGACAGGTATGGCTGGAGGAATTATGTTTTCGGGTCCATCCGTCACATTCTCATGAATATGATATCTTCAAATTTTGGTTGTCAAAGGTCGAGGCTGCGGTGACCTCATGTTCTTGTGAATGTGGTGTATCAGGAATGCCCCGTTGGAATAACGTCACATCTGATACAAACATGCACTTTGACTCAAGGATGAACTGTTTACAATTTGGTTGCCAAGGATCAAAGTTCAAGGTCACTGTGATCTCACAAAAAAGAAAGCGATATCTCAGGAATGCCTTGATCTGTTGCTTCCTGACGAGGAGTTTTTTTTATTGGTTTGACTTGTATGAGTCCACCCTCTCCAGGTAAATCAGGACTTTATTGCTCCTCTTTAATATTAGTATATTGTTTCCTGGGTGGTCTCACAAGGCTCTAATAAGAAGGTCTTAGACTTTTTGGCATGAATGCTTGTCCATTCAGTGAAATGAGCTTGTTAGCGTCATTGCATGAATGCCTTATAATAGAGGCTTCTCATGGAAGCATTGCTGAGATGCCAAGTGTCACATACTGTACCCAAGGACCAACCACAAGAACGTTGCACCCACATGCTATTTCAGCCACCTACTGTAGCACACATCTCAGACAGGAGTGGGCTGCTTGCTGAAAAGCACTCCCAAAATTTGGAAAACAAACATTACATTTTTATTTTTAAATGAGCTGCCCAACATTTTTAGGTACAAGTTAATATCTGTTATTCCCCCCACATCTTAATTTTTACATAAACCACCAGTCAAGAGCCATGTTTTGAAAATGACAAATGAAAATAAAGATGTTGAAAATAGCCCAGCCAGGATTTATAGTGTACATTAGATGACTGGGATTGCTAAAGCATATTCACTTTCCTTTTTTTTCTTTCATAAGCTGGAGTCTTTCAACGTGTTTAACTGTGCAGGGATGAAAGACGACACGTTTCACATAATGTTTGCCTTTTCATTGCTCAAGAAGCAGGAGAGTGGCACACACTTGTGAGTTTTGATTGTCTTATGTTTTTTTTTTTCTTTTTTTTCAAAATGTGTTTAATGACAGCTATGTGAGCATGCCGTAACGCATTCGCTGCCCTGCAGTGGAACACGGAGCCTGCCAAAGTGGTTGTGAAACCACCCTGCGCCACGACTCTGACAGGAATTTCCCATCACCCCATTATCAGCATCAGACAAGCTGAGTGATTGCAATTACATCTGCCCAAATGCTAAGAGCAACTGCTTTTTCTCTTTTCCTTCAGAGACGTGAGGTATTATGAATGGCCCCATTGTGAATCTGTGAGGTTTCTGTCTGCCTGTAAACCAACATAGTTGTGCTGTGTAGCTTTAATGAGGCCTTAATTATGAGATTCCTCTACCTTAGTGACTGACTCATTGGGTGATGGCTTTAAGCAAATCCCGCTTTGCACAGACATCCTTAAAACAAAGAGAGAAAGGAACAGAATGTGTCCATATATGTGCAACACCACACATTTTTTCAGACTTAATGCTTTGCAAAAATCCATGCAAAGCAGGGAAATCAATCCAAAGCAGTTGTTAAAGTTGTCAAGTTCCCTCCAAATATATGCAATCAAGCATGGTTATGAAAGGTGACCATAGTTGGAGCTCAAATATGAAGAGGACGGGACATTTTGGCGAGGAGCCAGCCACCGGCTGGGACCCCATGCATTCTATCTTTCTTCTCTGTTTGTCAGCACTTCCAAACATGGTTACCTGCAGAGAGGAACAGACAGTGAGACTCTCTCTTAGAGATGCCAGGCTCCTGTATATTATGTTTTTAGCATGCCTTGGATTTTTTCACAGCAGCCTAAGTTACTCCAAACAGAGCCAAGCCGTCCAAGTCCCGCTGATACAGAGGCTGCCCCAAACAAACCTGTTGCCGTGATACCGTCCCCGTCCCGTCTGTCCTCTGAGAAGCAGATGAAAGATAAAGTCAGTGCAGTGGAACTCATTACCTGCTGGTTTTCACATTAATATCATGGGTATCACTCATCCTGGTACCAATTTTTAATAAGGCACCTTTTACAAAGGGTTTGTAAGTGCTAATTAATGGCCTTAATATAAGACATTAATGAGAACAAGTTTGTTGTCCTTTTTGCCAGCTCTTTGAACTGGCTATAATCAATATTTTCATTAAAGGCTTGCTCATAGTGATGTACCCCGAGAGAATAAGGGGCATGAGGACCCACAGACATTTATCAGTGCATTTTAGCCAACATAAGCTTTAGTCTATGTAGTTTATTATGGCGTATAAACCCTTTGTAAAGGCTCTTGTTAGAAAGTGGGGTCATTATCCCTTTAGCCTTCGCTGCTGTTTCACCCTTTAAATCATTTTCTTGAGCATATTAGAAAGACTTTGTAAGATACAGCTCAAACAGTAGTCATGTTTCCATCCAAATTTAGCTGCAGCTTCTCATCTCATCTCTCCAGTGGAGCAGAAGCTTCGGTTTAAGTAACATCATGTGCCATGATTTATTCACCAAGTCTATTTCCAAAGCACTTTGCATTTGCATTTAGCTTTTATACACCAACTTTTCCTCCTCAGCTAAGTTTTTTTTATGCGATACGTTTTTCACCATTTCCACTTTTTTAATCTGTAAATTCAATTTGCACGTAAAAAACGGTGGATTGGTGAATTTGAGAAAAAAAGGTTTGTAGGCCACTTCGCTATTTAAATGCGTGTTTTAAAGGTAGATTGACCGCATCAAATGACATTAACTCCACTAGAGTCACAGGCTAACATGGCAGTTGGTGCGCCTCTGCTAGCTAGTCTAGTTAGCTTGGTGGGACTATTCAATAGAGCTATGGACAATGTGACTACAACCCGACCTAAACTTCATCATCTCATATATGATATTTTTTTGCATTTTTCAGTGTTCCCCTGCAAAAGCAATTTTTCATAACTGTCAATAAGATACACTTTATACAAGAACAATGAAAAGATCCATAGTACTTCTACATCTTGTCGAAAACTGCTCTGTGAAGCTGCAAGGCTTCTAGACCTAATAGTTTGGTTTAATAGGGCTTTATAGTTCATTTTTTCACTGGTGCCCATAAACCTCTCTAAAAGGAAAACTGGGAGAATGTGCTTTAAGTCATTAATATGAAATAATAAAAAAAAATATACAGTGGCATTTTGATGCCTAAGAAACCTTTTGGAACCAAAAAAACAGAGCTGATCTTCATCTGTGTCACACAGCTCAGCCTGCAGGTTCTCTGGCTGTGAGGTGGGGAAAAAGCTATTGGCCATGGCTCAGAAGTGCCCACCCCCCTGGTTTGCTCTGATTGGTCGGAGGAAACGTCTCTCTACAAGCTAGAATCGTTCAGAAAAGCTGTGAAAAATTGAATTTTATGATTGAAAACAACACCTCATTAGTGTCATTAGTCTTATGCTGGGTTTTGCTCATTGTCTTCCCCTGGCCCGCCTGAAGCTAAATCTGACCCAACCCTTCCATTGAGGCCTCCATTTTGTAGCCAGAAAGCTAACAAACAATGGCAGACTGCTAGCGCAGCCGCAGATGGAGCTGGACTGAGAGAGAGAGGGTGAGGCAAGAACAGCGGCTGTGTCTTCGGCTTTGGACTTCTCATGAGGATATCCCTAACCTGAAACACTTTTATAAGAGACCCTTTTGATTTTTGTGACCTGTGGACCCTTACGGACTAAAGGAACACAAATAACGGAGGAACGGAGGGAGAATCTGAGTTCTGCAGGTCTAAAGGTAAGCAGTCACCACACTCAGCTGGAACACAATGCTTGTAGATATTAATTAACCACATGTATGTGCTTATGGTTAGCGCAACGTGAACAGAATATTTGAATTTTAGTGATTCTAACCGATCTAAGGAGGTACAGCCTGTCTATATTGACAAAAGTTTAAGCTTTTACTTGGTCAGGACAAGTTCAGAACCTTCTAATTGGCTCCTGCATGGGCCAGCGGGCCGTATGAGGTTATCTTTTCTTCTTTTATGAATAGATTTATCTTCTACTCATGGGGTGTAGACTGAATAACTAAGATGTTGGAGCATCAAGCTCCGTCCATCAAACCGTTTTCTTCCCGCTTATCTGTGATCACGTTGCAGTGGCAGCAGGCTAAGCAGGGTATTTCAGGTGTCCTACTACTCAACAACTGTTTCCCAGCTCTGACTGGGAGACTCTGAGGCAAGTTCTGGGTCTACCCTGGAGTCTCCTCCCAGTTAGACTTGGTTGCTGAGGAGGCATTTTAATCAATTGACACCTTTCAACATGAAGGAGCAGCGGCTCCTCACCTTCATCTCCAAGGCTGAGCTTAGACAACCCGCAGAAGGAACTCATTACATGCTCTTGTATCCATTATCTCATTCTTAAAGTCACTACACAGAGCTCATGACCATAGGTGAGTGTTGGAAAACAGATCGACTGGTAAATTAAAACACCACAGCAGTCCTGTACAACCTCTACCACCACTCTGAATAAGGCCCCGAGATAGTTAAACTCCTCTGCCTGAGGTAGCAAAGTCACCCCCAACCCACAGGGAACAATCTACCGTTTTCCAGCAGAGAACTTCGGCTTCAGACTTGGAGGTGCTGGCTCTCCTCCCGGCCGCCTCGCATTCAGCTGCACACCACACCATTGTGTTCTGGAGATCATGGCCCGATGAAGCCAAACAGAACCACACCATCCACAAAGAGCAGAGATGCGATTCTGACGTTCCAAAACCGAAATCCTGTCCACGAATATAACACGTCTCAGAGACCGAGGAGAACTTTGGCAGATCAGACTCTCATTGAAAATGTGTTTGACAGATTTTTTGATTACAAGACAAAGAAAACCTGGGGTAAAGTTGCTTTAGCTAAGGTTAGTTTTAGAGTGCAGTCACTGCAGTTTGGTTTTCTAAATGTCTATAATTTAAACACTGATCATGTCCTTATACAGTGCCTGGAGGACATTATCCTATTGTACCTGTGCAAATTGAATTTCATGACCACTTTTCTGCAACGTATCCCACTGAATAATTTTGCATTAACAGTGTCTGGACGAGAGTGGTTTCAAAATCAGACAGTAACTATAAGTATTTTCAGCAATTTAGTTCTCAAATTGCTGCTGTCAAGTGCGGTTGAAGTTTCCCTCAGTCATGCGTCGCCCCTCAAATTGTGTCTCATGTCTCTGTCATGTCTACATCTCTGCACCTCTACAGGTTTCACTCAGCAACCTCTGGTGCAATTACACAAAAGAGTTATATGAGGACACAGGACTGCATTAGAAAAACTGGTCCTGCTTGACATTCACACAGCAAACCCACACAAACACACACTTCACAGCATGGACAGGCGGCAGGAAAGAGTCTGTTGTAGTTGGAGTGGAGACGGTGGGTTTTAATGACACAGTATCTTTCAGAACGCCGTTCCCATAATTATCCTCTGTCTGACGTGGATCTGTCATTGGCATTGATTGTTTGTCCTGATGCCCACCTCCTCGGTGGAGAGGGGGAAGGGGGGTGTGTGAGTGTAGAGGGGAGGGGGAGGGCTGGATGTTTAGATCCCCTTGAGCTGGACAGGTTGTATTCAGGAGCCCATGGGAGGCCCAAACTGGAGCCATTGGTAAGATTGGTATCGTGTTAATGGCTCCACAGGCTCCAAGATACATAGCAGCAAAACCATAAGAGGCACTGGAATGTGGACTCCCTTGAATCATTGTCATAATTAGGGACAATTGCACACACAGATCCAAGACCCATTGTGCTCATTTGGAATCTGTCTTGTCTGTCTTTTCTCATGCCTTACTACACAGCGTCTCGTGTCTCTGTGTTTGTGTGTGTTAAAGGAATAGTTTGACATTTTTGGGAAATGGATATATTTGCTTTGTTTGAGATGACAAGATTGCTACTACTGTCATGCCTGTGTGTTTAATATTAAGATACAGCCAGGAGATAGTTAGCTTAGTTTGGAAAGAGTGGAAACAGGGGGAAACACCTAGCCAATCTCTGTCCAACTTGTTGTTTTTACACTTGGGTTATGGTATGGATTAAAGTTGTCGTGGGGGGGGGGTTAGGAACTACAGTTCCCACAGTGCTTTGTGGTGGTGGGAGGTAAAGAAGAAGCATTATGTTGCTAAGGCTGTGGGATACAACTTGAGCTCCGTTTTCTGTCTTTCTTTCTTTTTGGCATATATTTGTTTACAAAATGGCACCATTAAAAGCATGCAGAATTAGCTATTAGCATTTCCTGTTTATAATGTGCCTACAGGTAAAGAGACAACTAATACTGGAATAATGATACTGAAGAAAATGTCATGATTCTGGGTCAAATCTTGAGTTTAAAGGACTTTTTTAAAATATGGTTTCTAGGCAGATTTATAGACGTTTATTCATGATCGACATAGTATATCATGATATCTTCTGGGAGTGGACGTGACACTGAATCCAAAAATAAGTGTATAATTTTTGTGTGCCCAGATTTGACTGACAGTTATGGCTCCAGAAAGAAGTGTCATTTTTATGCCAAGTTTGTCAATGAGGATCACTCTGCTTCCTCCCTTCAGCTCACAATGTGAGAAACTGTGGCTTAAACAAATGAGATAAAGTGCATAAGTTTGTGATGAAATTTTTATTATTATTTTTCCTCCCAGTACTGGAGGTTGGATTAGAAAAAAAAGAAAAAAACAACAGCAACAAACAAAAGAACATCAGTTCTTACATACATCTATAATATTAGACATGGATTCTTTTAACATAATGTACAAACATGCGGCTCTTATTTATCCATGTGCATCATGGCATTCATCAGCTGCCGGACAAAGGGTTTACCCCTCCAATACTAGAGCCCTTTAAAAAATACTTTCAATCTTGCACTTTCTGAAGCCTCCTGTTACTGCAGTATGTTCTCAGGCTTCCTTATGCAACAGCAGCACTGAGCTCAGTTGTTATGAAAAACATGTCAAACATCCAGTGTATGTGCCTCTCCATAGGACAGATGATTAGACCTTAAATAGCACTATTGACACTAATAAGGGCAAATATCCCTCATTATCTTTTCCTCCAGTGATAGCAGAGGATGGAGCAGGGAGGGGGGTACAGGTGAGGCGACTGAAGCTCAGGCTCCTGGGAATAAAAACAGCAGATCTCGGATTCGGTCGTGGGCTGGTAGCTCATGTCTGAGGGTGTGGTGAGTCAGAGGTGGATGTTGTGGATAAGATAAAGCTTTGCAGTGATGAGATTAATGCATGGAAAGCTGAGGGGCGCCAGAGTGATGAAGTAGGCGGTACATGATTGGAGTTGTACCGGTGCTTGAAATGTGTTTCTTACATCAAAATGATAATATAGTTGCTTTAATGGTTTTTGTCTGCATAAATGACCCATGTGCTGTGGCCCTGAGAGCTCAACGCACTGCAACTTAAGAAAGTACCGACAAGAGACAAAACATGGATGGAGTGATGGACTGTTAGCACATGTGCTGTTAGCATGGCTAGAAATAACTGGGATCATTTATACTTCTGGGGAATATTAGCTGGTGTTCATCTGGAACTCATCTTATTAAGGTCATCTGCCAAAAAGGTAAAAAATAAATACATTTAAATATAGATATCCCTATATATAATATAAATGTCAGCTCACTAACTTATCTTGTTGTCAGCGTGTTAATGAACTGTAAAGCTCAAACCTGGCCACTCCCTGCTTTGTTAACATCCATCACACTGCCACATATTCACCTTCAGTTTTGGTGAATCCACTCTTACATGACGACAGTGTTTTGCCCTTGCAGGCTTGAGGGAAAAGGGCATCCACCGAACCTCACAAACCTCTGCCTCTTCCTCCCTCTGCAGCCTGACCCTGTGAAACATTCAGCCAGCGTCAGGCCAGCCTTACTCGCTGTGCAGGGAGAGCTAGTGTGGGTTTTCATTACTCAAATCAAGTCTGTCAAACGATTGTGTATATCCTGGCGGAGACTGATCCAGTAGGTTCATAAATGCCCAGGTTCCTGCCATCCATTTGTTCACATGTGTGATCTCATATATCACACTTGTCACTCCTGAGCAGCTATAATCTCCCAGAAGCTTTTAGTAGAAATCCTGCTGACAGTGTTATTTGAAATGCCCCGTGAGTATTCATTATAGAGTTTACACATCAGTGGGAAGGTCTGTAAAGATGAAGACACACAGAACAACTGTAAGGACGAAAATAACTAACTGCAGTTCTTACTAGGAAATATTTTTTAAAAGTGTCTTTTACTTTTTTGCCTGTTCCTGGGACTGTGGCTCGTCTACACTGCCTTAAAAAGCTGCTGTATTACCACCTTAATACGCTGGGATATAATGAGATGGTTTGCGGGATGAGGTGTTCAGTATGAAGGGATAAACACAAAACACCAGTGTACTTTCACACAGTTGACAGACTGCAAACTATAATCTTCCAAATCCTGTCAAATCTCAGGGATGTATGTTTTCCCTAGTAAATATACACACTCGCTGTATGTACCTTCTTTCTCCCACTGCTGTGTGATTACACCCATAGATGCATTTGAATGAGAAAGAGAATCAGCAGAAGTTTTGGCAAGCTGATAAAACCTTAAAAAAAAGAAGAAGTAATATTTGTGGACGTAACTCTTCTGTCTTGAGACAGGTTTACAGTCTCGTGCTGGCAGGATGGATTCCTGAAATAAACTTTCCAGACCCAGGGAGTGAAAACAACTCCCTTTCTTTTGTGAGGGAGACGAGGCTCGGCCCGATATTCATCAGTGGGGATAACCTCTGACCCCAGAATCATATGACGCTGAGTGCTGGAGATCCCGCTGCAGCCAGACAGTCTGTCTGAGACGCCATCTCTCTCTCTCTTTCTCTCTCTCTCTCTCGTGCTCTCTCTCTCTCTCTCTCTTCCTGACACTCTCCCTCCCTCTCTTTCTCCCTATCTCCCACTTTTTCCTCTTTCCTCACCTCTCTAGCAATCGGAGGGACTGTAGAAGAGGTATTAGGGTGGGGAAGGGAAGGGAGCTGACATTATGTTTCACTTTTGTAGAAAAGCAAGGCCCTCCACAGTGTTGTTAATATTTTCTTTGGACCCTGCCAACATGTTAAAATACAAGCGTTGAAGTTGTTATTTCATAAAAGGGCAAAGGCACACTGAACTTGAACTGTGAAGGTGGGAACACGTCACTTAAACACATAAAGATTCAGTATCTTCTGTTTTTCCCAAGCAGAAAAAGGACTGCTGTTCTCTGCATGGAGAGACCCAAAGTCCTGGCAGCCCATTCAGGCTAGCCTCTGTTTCTCTGGCTTCTGTAATCCAATGCAACCTCTCATTCAGCATTTATTTATTTATTTATATTTCATCGACCTCTCAGAAAAAATGAAACATGTTCCTGGAGTTTACTTTCCATATTCTAAGTGAAAATTGAAGAAAAAAACAAAAGAAGACGAAAAAGGCGACCACTAGAGCATTTGCTGTTATAAACTGAGGGATTCAAACAAAGTTAGACAACAATTACTTTGTCAACAAAGAACTACAAGGAGTTCATCAAAAATGAAATACTGAATATTTTTTTCAATTAATATCTGTATCTAAACATTTGGAGCGAAACACTCGTTTTTGTCATTTTAGTGTTGAGGTTGTTCCAGAGTTGTATTTGTAATTATTTGCATTATTATTACAAATGTCAATAGGATTGTGAATGATGTTTTCTGAAATAGAAATCTGAGGTGAGGAAACAAAGAAAAACCCTCCTATGGCCGCCCCTCCCAAAAAATGCAGACCACTCTTCCTTCAGCAAAAAGAGAACTTGCATAACCATCTCCCATTTTTCTGGTAATTTTGATACACTCCCTTACTTGCCCCCCCCCCCTTTTTAAAATACAACTCACATACATCCCTATGTCTTTTAACACCGCATAAACGTCTTTTTATAGGATGAGGAAATGTGGAAGAAATGAGAAATCTGCAAGAAATATCAGTGTCTCCTCTCTGACAGCCTCCCCCTCCCCCTTCTCTCTGCTACCTTTGCTGTCGCCTTCTCTCCAAACCCCTGAGATACCAGCATGCAGACAAGACGTTGGGCTCTCACCACTCCAAACAATTACCATTAGGTAGGCCATGACAGAGCTTTTCCACACCGAGCAACGGACTGAAACAGCTGCTGACAAGCCCATTTCTCCAGAGCCCTGCTCTGGTCTGCTGCGATGCTCTGATTGTGACACTGGTTTTCAGATAAGGTACTCTCAGGACATACAAACAAAATACCTAATGGGCTTCCTACAACATTTGATTTAATTTAATTGAAGTCCAGGAACTCCCTAAATTGTTTCCATCTTGCGGCACCACAATGCTGCTAATTGTAGTTTGCTTATCTGGGTGATCACAGGTCTTAACCTTAACATGATGCAGTGGATGCCATGGTAATGTATTGCAGGGTTTTTGTATGAGGCGTGCTGTAATTACAGAGCAACTATGGATAAATCTTAGGGTAGGATGCATTCATACTTTCACTAATCCAGACATGGAGCCTCCAAACATGTAATTACCTTATAAAAGAAGTATGCCCCATTTACATGCACTGGGATCATTCAGCAAAATGTAAGAGCAGATAATGTGGTGATTTTCACAAAGATAAGTACTTGGATCTGGTGTTTATGCACTAATCAGTGTTGGAGTGCATTGCGCCGGGCCTACATAATGAACTTGAGCAATTATAGAAGCTGTAATTTAATGTTCTCGTCTGCAGACTATTACCTCATTTTTATTTCTCTGGCGTTCGTAATGAATGAGACGTATGTCCTCGTGATGTATGGTGGCAAAATACGACGCTGTGTTTTGATGAAAAGAGGGCCTGCAGGTGGGCTGCGAGTGGCTGTGTCAACCCAACCTCTGCTTACAGGAAGAGGGGGCCGAGCCCCATGCATACATTTCTGTTCACTTCATAATCTGGCAACTGTAATGTTTGAGGCATTTCACTCAAGTGAGTCATGGTGAGAGTAGAGCCGTGTGCCAGAGAGGTGCTGGGTTTGAGTGCTGTGCTGTTCAGAGTGAGGCGGAGAGCATGAGGTGACATGTTTTGCTGGTATAGAGGATATGGGAGATACTCGTGTAATGAGTGCTTTGTGAGATAATGGTATGCACAGGCCCGCCTCCTGCTATGTTTCCTCACTCAGCTCCAGAGGCAGAAACAGCAACGAGAACAATGCCGAAACATGTCATGTAGACGAGCTTGGGACGCACACGCATGCAGCGCTTGAGGAGTGGTTGGTGGGGTGTGTAGGCAATATAATCTGATTTCTGCATGGCACACGATTGTAAGAGGCTGTGATTGAATAATACTCCTGACAGCTCTGACACTCCGAATCAAAACTTGTTTAGCTGCTGTGAAACAGTACTCGCATACATTCAAACCGTTTTTGCTTCTTGTAATCGTTCCTCCTGCTCAGAGTGGGCATTGAAAGATGGCTTCCTAACATGTTTTCAGTCCAAGTGATGGGGGAGAATTGAATCCACAGTCTTTCTGTGAAGAATATGATCAAAAAGAGATAGTCAGCAGTCTGAGTAAGACAAATCGAGTATCTTCCAAGTCTTTTTAGTACCATATTCCCTCTGTGTTGCTCTGCTGCATCTGAGCAGGGAAACATCGGGCCTCATGTCCTAAAATGTTATTATTATAACTAGAATTATCTATTTATTTCTGTGAAGATTGTTCTTAAGAGTGTTTCACGTCAGACTCACCAAACTGTCTTAAATTGCTTATTTCAGGCCAATGAACACTACCTGTTCATGAGGAGTTTGTGCGATTTCATTATTAGCATAATCGGCGCGCCTAAAATTGCCATATAGAGCTACTTGTTCTGCTCATTTGTGGGAAACTTTCAGTCACAAACATGTTACGCAAGAGTAAGAAGAAGAATTTCACACTGCAGAGCTTCCAACAACAGCCGCAAACCTAAACATAACAAATTTAGCAGTCTCAGAAGTTGCGTTTAGGGACCCAAAACAGTTTGAAAATGTTAATCATTAAACATCTGTCAGTGATGTGTCATCAGAGCAGCACTGTAGTGTGACAGAAATAAGCGGGAATGCATTCGGCCACATGAGGTTAGATGATGAATAATGTCTTTCTAAAGCAAGCTGTCCATGACTAATATGCGAGACAGTAAAAGGGACGAAAGTCACTGAGGTATTAAATTAGACATTATTACGGCCTGCAGTACGTGATGTTACACTGTCGGGTGCAACGCATGATGATACTAAAGAGAGACCTGCATAAATACCCTGCTGCGACGCCCGAAAATATGTTGATGTTCCAACCCATGGTTACCCAGTAGTCATTACTATGTTATTACATGATATTACATGGGTCGGAGCACATCTAGACTCAAACTTTTCATTTTGATCTCAACTATGCACCTGCAAAGTTTTGTGAAGGTATCTTACACGGCTGTGATGCTCTCGCTTCGACAAAATCTGTCCACAGACATTTAACAACTGTCAAAGTCCTCAAAATCATCTCTGTGGTAGTAGGATTACAATTCAGTTCAATTTTATTCTGTAGTGCCAAATCATAATGTACATTATCTCACAGCACTTTACAGGGTCAAGACCCTTACCGTTCCCACAAAGAGCATGCAGATTACATTATGCCATGATGACACACACACACACACACACACACACACCGCTGCCGCGATTGGACATCAAATCAATTTGAACAGCATATTTAAATTCCAAATTCATTCAGATTAATTCTGGAGTCAAACCAGAGTGCTTGAAGAAAGGCAGACTATTAGTACATGATATATACGACATGTCTGCACCACTCCTGAGTTGAGTTTGAGCTACGAGAAAATTTTAGGTACAAAGAAATTGATGAATGCCACAAATAAACACTTCCGAACAAATCTGTACGACCAGTTCCTGCATGAATCCCATAGTCCAGGGAGATAACTTTGGAAGATTACCACATGTTGTTTAACTCTGACTGTTAAAGCCTCATTTTAAGTTAAACCTGCAATTACTGATTTCTTTGGCCACTTGGGGGCAGTGGTAACAAGTTGCACCAACATATCATCGCCTTTTTAAACGGTGAACTTGTTAGCAAATACTTGCTTATTTACTACTGACGGTGCAACATGATCATTTGAAGTCGTATTTGAGTCCTTCAGATGAATTTTAGCTCTGGTTTTGGTCTCTACCAACTCCTGAGGAAGTACCTGTTAGGTGCTAAATCCCCCACTTTGTTCATCAGCTTGTCTCTAACTGTGTCTGTCTGCTGTTTGGTGCTGAGCAGGGAGTGTACTGCCACTGCCACTGCCTGTTATGGCAAAAAATGAGTCTATGAGAGTGGTGAGACTGAACCATAACAGTGCAGTTGTTGGCCCAACGGCTAAACAATAAGCTGAACCTCAATATAAAACTCTGAAGCTGAGGAGAGGTGCAGATTTGTGCAGTAATTCTCAGTAGTTTCATCATTGCAAATGACCCCTTTTCGTGTTTTATAATTTGACATTTGAAAATTATTAGTTATTAGTTACAGCCACTTGAAGCTAAACTTTTGAATATATTTTTGCACAGTATTGCCCAGTATGACGAAGAGGAGTGGTTACAGCAAGCAAAAAGTGTTTCAATGCATATATGGGCATGTGAGTATTGTTTTAAGACAGACTTGAAAAAAATGTGAACTTAACCTTTAAACTACTTGATATAATACAAGGCCAGAGGCTCTGGCTTGGCAGTGACAGAGAGGTTGTACTGTTTGTGGATGCTCAGCCATGCTTGTGTGTGTAACATCAAGCTGCAGCACAGCAGAGAGCGGCGTCTAGACCGAGCAGCGGTATGGCCAACAGCTGTGTGCTCCTGTCCAGGGACAACTGGCTGTGACGGCATTTCCTTGGATATTCTCTCACATACTGTGTCTTTATTTCCAGCGGTCAAGCTCCCATGCAGTGCCCACCATGGATAAATGCAGCTTTGTCAAGAGTTTTTTTCCCCTCTGAGCAGCTGTCTGCAGCCCCTCAGGCAGTCTCCTGCTCAGCAGCCCAAGCAAGTGCATGTCGGCTGTCAGGGCAGCAAGAAATGAACGTTCAAGTTGAGAGACAGCTTTCATTACAGAGCGCAGCCTACTTTAGATATCATGTTGAAAGAATATTTTTTCTCAAGAAGCCCCTGTATGCAGCAAATTAAACCTAGACACACCTGTGTGCTGTGCATATGTGATGTGTGTAAATAATGCATACCTCATTGAAATCTGGCTTGGATACACCACACCTAAAAACCATTTCACAATTCCTGGTAGTTACAGTACATGACTCACTGATGTTATGCGGATGTTCCCAAAGTTGGTTTGTAGTCACACTAAGCCGTTAACTTTCCGAGATTATGTGGCCAACACCACAAACACTGAGATCCAGCGCTGCTTTGACCTTAAATAGACAAAAACTTTATGGAAAAATGAATCATTTTTCACAGCAAATTCTTTCAAATAAACAGAAAAACTCAAAAGAAGAAAAGAGCCACTTATAGGCTTCAGATACTTGTATCAGCTTCCATAGTTTCTGTCAATGTCTCTCCCAGGTTATGACCCCAGAAAAATACTTTTTGAAGACGTGACACACTTTTACTCTCGGCCTGTTAATCCAATGGGAAGAGAGTCCTTTTCATTGATTATGTTATTGACTGTAAATGATTATTATTATAGATGAATCGTGAAATAGGGTAATACATAAAATTGTGCTGTCTATCAGCCACAGAAATTTTCCTTGAATATGAGATGTAACAAAAAAAATGTGAAAAATTTACCGCAAGTTCTTGCACCAAAAGGAAAATCAGAAGAAGAAAACCCTTGATTATGCGGTAGCCTACATTGGTAAACAAAGACTGAGGATGCAGAAAAACTCTCAGCGGCTGATTAAATACAGGCGATGCCATGAAGGTTTGGAGCCAGGCAGAGCACGTGTGTCACTAATAAGACCTTGACTATTAACTGGACTGACAGCCGGAGGACGGGAGGAGAAGGGCCGGCTCCACACTGCTCAGTCAGCCAGAAAGCCCCCAAACGGCAGGGCTAACGCAGGTCAAGTGATTTGGCGCCTCGGGTGTATTAAAGCTATTTACAAGGGACTAAAGGATTTACGTTGCTTCACCCATTTGGCCTGCACTTTTTATACGTCCTGGCACCGGGCAGCTGTGTTTTCTGACCCTCTCAATCAATACTAAAGGGTAATAAAGAATGTTGCCTTTACGGGTGTTTAGCTTTTTGTTTAGTTGCAGAGGAAAGAGGTTTTTATGGACGGCTCCTGACGCCTGGTGTGAAGGCAGACAGATGAGATTACATGAGATCCTCTGCTCTTTGTCATGCGCGCTCAAGCATATAGACAGACACTCGAAACACATACAAATGCGCACACATTCGTTATCATGATCAAATTCATATCGTGATATATGATATTATAGATTTATTTAACCTTCTATTTAGTGTTTAAATGTACAAGAAATACAAATTTAAATCACATGCTGATAGGTTTTTTTTATGTCTACTTAATATGTGAATGAAGTCCAACCCACTTTAGAAAATCACTGTGAATGAAGTCTTTCCATTTACCAAATTTTATTTGTTCCTCACAATCTTTATTTGTTCCATCGTGTTATGGTTCATATTTCATTGGGACTGCAGCCAAGATTTAGTTTCATTATCCATTATTCAGATCAGATTATTTTCTGGACGGACTGATTAATGGTTTAGTAGTAGTGTAGAAGTCTTAGGTCCTCTTGATCATTGAAAGTGAAATTATGGCTCTCTTCATTTAGACAGGGGCCTGGTTTTATTAGCCTGGATTAACAGCCCAGAGGAGTTGCCAAGATGGCTGCCAATAACGATTTTAGATTAGTGATTAGATTATATAAGCATATAACTACATTATAGTGTGTTACAAACCATTTGAATTCCAAACAGCGGTACTTAAAATACTGTCGCCAGACCAACTACATTAAAGGTTTTGTAAACAACTGTCACTGCCACTAGATGCCGAACTAGACCACCAGCATCTCAGCCACACCGCCAGCCCCCCTTTGGCAACAGCCCAACCCCTCAGCAACGTTTGCCAAACAAATTCATAATATCTTTAACAGCAAGTTGGCTTACATTATCATGCTGGATACCAAAGAAAGAACAGAGAAACTCAGATTACAACACATGCAGAGGGGGTGTGACTCCGTTCTCTGCTCAGGACGCCATTGCACCAATATATCTTTACACAGAAAATAGTTGTTTGCTGCTATATTATTGTCTAAAATATTGTTTACAGAATTATTAACTGAAAATCAATTTTTATTTTAGTGCGGTCAGTTTTATTAATGATTTACAGAGCAGGTTTTATAGGTCGATATCAGCAACGGTTCTCCACCAGCCCAAGCTCTCTATGAATACAAGGAAAAACTCCCGATGGGCAAATTTTGGAAGAAACCTTGGGAGTGGCAATTCAAAGAGAGGTCCTCCGCTCCATGGATGGCTGGGTGTTGAGAACCTTAAGTATGGGCTCAAATTAGGGTCAACAAGATGGACATTGTTCAGAGTTGTCCTTTCACACATGTAGCACACAACAGGAGATGGTCCGTGTCAGACACGTTCTCGCCTACTGGAAATACTGTTTGGTTTAGGCGAGGGGTGGCGCCTGGGTAGAGCGTGCAGGGTGCAGAATAGAAATGTCATCAACACACCCACCCGCTCACTGTGAATTCTCCTGACAGAATTCTGGGTTGCAGTTAGACATGAAACGGTATAGAAATGTACAATCACGATTATAGAAAGTTATCAGTGTTATCACGGTATTTTTAAAATGCGCTGAAAACTATTACAGAAACTATAGCGTGAATCCGGTAACCGTCTCACCTCTAGTTGCAGTATATGTGTGAAAGCAGCATTATTGAGCCTAATTTGAGCCAATACACAATCCCCCTTACTCTTGTACAGTTTTTCCAGAGCTGCATGTGCAAGGCCTGATGAACCAGTTCCTCTTTCTCCGCCTCCTGTTGCGCACCTGTAATTCTTCCTGCGCCAGGTCAAACTGCTTCATCCACTCTTCATTGTTGTATTGCAGGACTTTTTGTGGCTCTTGATGTTGGACCTCTGGCGCCTCCTTTGTTGCCTCCGGCTGCTCCTCGGTCGCCTCCGGCTGCTCCTCGGTCGCCTCCGGAAGCTCCTCGGTCGCCTCCGGCTGCTCCTCGGTCGCCCTTGGCTGCTCCTCGGTCGCCTCCGGATGCTCCTCGGTCGCCTCCGGCTGCTCCTCGGTCGCCTCCGGATGCTCCTCGGTCGCCTCCGGCTGCTCCTCGGTCGCCCTTGGCTGCTCCTCGGTCGCCTCCGGCTGCTCCTCGGTCGCCTCCGGCTGCTCCTCGGTCGCCTCCGGCTGCTCCTCGGTCGCCTCCTGATGCTCCTCGGTCGCCTCCGGCTGCTCATTTGTCCCCTCAAGCCATTCTTTGGTCACCTTCAGTTGCTCCTCGGCCGCCTTCACAGCAGCCTGGAGCTTGGCAATATCCTCCCAAATCTGACCGACATGGGTCTCCTTGTTTGTCTGTAACTGCTGCTCCAGCTGCTTCCTGGACTGAATGCTGGAAGTGTGCTTCTCCAGCTCCTGTGTGGATTTTTTCAGTTGCAAATGGAGCTGTGAAAGATCAAGGGGAGCTCTGTGCTCCTCTGATTGGGAGGCCTTTGGGGCTGTATATGAGTCTCCTCCAGCTTGCATTGGAGATCCATGTTGACTGCAGAATCCAGCTGCAGACTGGAGGCAGAGATTGCCTGGACCTCCTTCAGCTGTCGACGGAGATCTTGGATGGTCCTCTCTGCTTCTTGTGCAGTCTGAATCTGCTTCACACGACCTTGATGAAGCTGGAGTTTCAAGTCTCTGATCATTTTTTTTTGGGCACAAAGACTGTTAGTGGTTTTACGCTGGTCTGCTTGTGTCTCACGCAGCTCCATCTTGAGAAAAGATATTTTTCTCCTTAACTTTCTCTTGCTGGGAGTCTCTTGTGCTCCTCCATCCTGGAGCAGACCAAGGACTGCATTCAGGTTCTTAATTTTGGATTTCAGGTGCACTCTTTCCCGTTGGGTGTGCACCTGAGAGAGCTTCACTTTGGCAGACATCAGTTCGTTCCAGACAGAAATCTCCCATTTTTCAACATAGGGCTTCACACGAGGGTCCAAAGTTGCGATGTGTTCTGTTGCCCTCCCACTTTGAGTGTTTACCGGTGCATTCCCCATTTCTGTCGATAGTTTAGTTTAGTGAAGGAAAAATGGGTTCGATTCACCAACGCACAAAGTAACACTCTGTGACGTCTCTGACGGTGTCACAGTGTATATGAACTTATGATTTATGGCATTGCATGTGTTCAAAGCAACATTCTATGATGTCACTGATGGACAGTGACATCATCATTATCATCTGTGTTCAAAGCCATGTTCTATTATTTCACTGACGGACAGTGACATCATCGTCTGTGTGCAAAGCAACATTCTATAATGTCACAGATGGAATCCCACTTAATGTGACATCATCATTATCATCTGTGTTCTAAGCAACATTGTATCTCAACATTCTGACATCAGATGACTTATGGCAGTGGTTCCCAAACTGTGGGTTGGGGCCCACTGGTGGGCCGTGAGGGTATTGCAAGTAGGTCGACAAATCATTCGGAAAACAGTAAGATTTTTGGTGAAAACATGTAATTATAACAAATGAAAATATAAATAATGTTTTTAAATGTTGTAAACTGTCTTAAAAACCTGAAAAATGTTGAAAAACGCATTTCAATGTTCTTTTTTTCTTGATTACAATCCATCATTGTGATAAGCCAATGATAGGAACTTTAATGTTGTCACTGCCTTCGGATGGTTATGGGGTCAGATGTGGGCCATCAACATTTTTTGAATTTTCAAGTGGCCCATGAATTGGAAAAGGTTGGGAACCACTGGCATTCACTGGTGTTAATTTTTTCTTTACAATGTCAGTTGACATGTAGAAAAGCCATGTTTGAAAGCTTTTTAGAGAACTGCTCATCCAAAAAAACTTCACAATTGACACTGTGCTGCCTTAGTAATACACCAGCAAAGCTTGAAGTCGATCGAATTAACGGTTGTCGAGAAAATCAAAGGACAGACAGACAAACCGTCAGCCTAGTTTGTTACTGGTGGAGTTGGCTGCTCTGCTCTGATAGTGTCTGGGTGACGGTGTAGAAAGTGTTGCCACAGTTGAGTGACGTGTTTCTCAAAGCCCTGGCATGTGTGCACTGTAAGTTGTTTGCGTGCTGCATTGCCCTCATAGCGTATTTCAACCTTTTTCTCCACGTCAAGTAACATGTTGAAAAGCGACTTCTGGGTCTCGAGACTCAAAGAACTTCACAGTTTTTTATAGTTTTTTATTTATAGTTAGATGAAAATTTGACAAATAGTTTATAACACACTATTATGTAGTTATAAACAGATACACAGGCATTTCATTTGTCAACAACCACCTGTGACACATCCATAAGCGAAGGCTTATGTATAAATAGATGTGCGACAGTTTAGTAAAACACAGTTGTAATAGCATTAAATATCTGCTACCTAAAATTGTAATTGTTGACCAATACTGTACATTTATAAACACTTAAAATGTCCTTATATCCACTTACAACTACACTACAGTGTGTTATAAACCATTTATTAATGTGCTGCTACATCCTAATACTAAATAGGAGGCGTTAACATAAAATGTTAGCTGTTCTGTGGTAACTCTTAAGGTTACCTCATAGAAGTCATTTTAATCATCCCTAAGGACAGATCATTAAAAATCTAGTGTAAACCAACTTTAAGGACATTTCTTATTATTCATATATCTGAATATATTCAAAAGTCAAATACAGAAAATGACTTTCTTCTGTTTGCTGATTTTGACACGTTCTTGATCCATGATTAGTGTCGACTGTAGTTTTTACAACCTTCCCAGATTTAACAATTTGATCATAAGAGGTCTGACAGGAAATGAGAGCACTCTGGGGTCTAATTGACCATCTGTGTGCATTTGTGATATTCCACTTCCACTATTTATATAAACAGTCTTTGATGTTAACGAATATTTGACCTGCTGCATATGGTTTTTAATGAGTCTCTAGTGTCTTGTTAACCTTTGGCACCCACACTGTTACTTGAATTACATGATTAGTTGTTGTTTTAAATATATATTTTACGACCCATTGTTTAGCAGATTGTGTTTTAACAAGTATAAAGTATAAGTATTGAGTATGAAATAGTGAAAACTAACTCCTTGTCAACAGCACTAAAATGCTGTTTACACATTGTTGAATCTGATCTAACATGTAATATATAATAATATATCAGTCAAGGATAGTTTTTCTGCAGAACAACAATTTTTTTCTTTGGATACTGTAAGTAGATCTTGGAAAGAGTGCTTTTACTTGAGAAGTATTTTAAATGCATGATTTATACTTATAATGGGTTACTGTTGTATTGGAATACTTCCTCTATCACTGTTGACTTCACATAAAGACAGAGACTGCCATCTTGTGGATAACTTTATAAAGGAACCATGCACAACAGTGGCTTTATAAATCTTGCCACAGGACATTTCTGTTTTCTTTCCCCTGAATAAATTGAATCAGTGAAACCCACCCCTCAACAAATGTCTGAGCAACAGTTACACCCTTTCATTGTTTATCAGCCCCGAGCTAAAAGGTTATAAGACTGCAATATGATGATGCTTAGTAGAACATAATGAATCCTGAGTGATGCTTTGCCCTTTGATCACATCACACAACTCAATGGTGCAATTAAGCCAGTAATTAATAATAGATTAAAAAATCCACAGTGGCAGGCAGTATGAGATGAATGCTTAAGATCGATTTAGCAAAATGGAAAAAAGGGGGATAAAACTGTAAGTACTCACATCAGTCAGAAACTATGATTGAACAAGAGGCACATGAACACACACAGCCGCTGGCCCGTCAATGCCCTCGCCTGCCGCTTCCAGACAGACAGCAATGTGTTCCAGATTAGATCAAACTCTAGGTTGCCCGTTTTCGATTCTAAAAGCAGCACTTTGTTACCATGACGACACTCACAGTCTGGTCTGCTGTCTGCAGGCACAAAAATAGACAGGGGTTGTGGTTCAGTTCAGGACTTGCTGAGATGATAGTGGGCTGGAGCCGGTCGAAAAAGAGCATGATTAGACGCACTGTCATTAGGCTGCAGAGTATTCGGCACCGCGCTTCCATCAAACTATGATGATGCACTAACAAACTGAAAGCTTGGGACGTGAACTTTTCTGACTTCATGGTTTGTTTTCTGATGTGTACACAGGCTTCATGACTCACAGTTATATCTGTTGTGACTGAGGTCAGTTGTGGTGCATCATGAGGTGCAAAATGACTAAAAGGAGATGCAATATGACCACAAACAGGTGCAAAAGAAATCCAAAACAACAATAGATCAAGACAACTAAAAAGATGCAAAATAAGAGACACAAAGCAACCACAAAGAGATGCAAAGGTAACTACAAAGGGATGCAAATTGACTGCAAACGTTGCAGCAGAGACATAAAAAGACATGCAAAACGACTACTACTATCTAGGGGTCTTGCTCCTGTGTATGAGTGGTGGGGGGCCTTTTAGTGGTTTGTGTCCAGGTGCCCGTTGTCTCATAATGTTTGGAGTTACTAATCACAGCTATTTATTGATATTAATTCATATTAGAATATTTAGAATTATTTATTTGGTTTTCATTTATCACACTCAAAACACAATGTAACTATTAATAATGTAATGTTTGTTATTAGCAGGGCTTTACATGTGAGTTTTAACACATTTTTACTCTGTTTATAGTGTCCATCAAGCTGGAGCTTGACTTTTGATGATGTCATCAAAGGGTGGGCTCACAATAAAATGCTGCAGGAATGAATCCTATAACCCAGAAATGAATGAGCATTTTAGCACGTCCAGGTCCCTTGTCCTGACACCTATGGGTTTTTTGAATGTGTTTTTCGTTACATGCCTGAAATAAGGTCTGTGTTTAACGCAAGCTTAAGACATTTCCTTTTCCACTATTACTTTTTAAGAGGAAAGCGTTTTGTAGAAGAGGTAAGCACGCTACGCCAAGTGATAAGTTGGAAGCTTAGAGGTTGAAGTCATTGTACCGTGGTGCAGTTTGTTTCTAGCCTAACATTAGCCTTTTAATTATGCCAATTTAATCATCAAAAATCATCAGTTGTGTTCATTTGTGAAGATTATAATCAATATATCATAAAAAAGTCAATGGAAAAATCCAATTCGCTTTGTGTTGAGGGAACCAGGGTGATACTAACTTCCGGGTTGGCCTACAAAAAATACGCTGTCCCTGCAGCACAATACTGAAACGAAAACATTGTTACCATGGTAACCGCAAGGTGAGATTACAGTTTAAAATAAATGGAGGAATCTCTGTCAATTTTTTCAACAACCGCTCATCAAGCAATAACCTGTGAAGTTTGAAGTCGATTGGATGATCGAATGTTGAGAAAATTGAAAGACAGACAATGACTCCTCTGTTTTATCAGTAGGATGTGCCCCCCCCCCCCCCCCCCCCCCCGTCTTTAAAATGGTACCTCAGTCTGCCACCCTGAAACTTTCTAAAACCACCTCTGGGGTGAAAAGTCAGACGCTGTCAGTCACTGTGACTGTCTGTGTTTCCCCTGCAGAGAAGACAATGTACAGTAGACGCCAGTGGCTCACATCAGGGCAACGCAATCTCCGTCCAAGTAGAAACTAAGTGTTATTGACTAGTTCTAGCTGTCGATGTGGGAGTGGGGGGGGGTCAACTGTGAGGACCAGTGAAGCCATAAATGTTCGACTCTTGCTTAATTGGAACACACAATAGCCACTGCAAATGTTTTTTTCCCTCAACTTTAAAATAACTGCAGTTTGGTACAAGTTTAACAGTTTGTGCTTTAAGATTCATTCTGCTGACACTCTCTCTGTTTTAACAATTTCATTATCATTATCTCGTTGTGTACTGTTGTTCTATTAGTATGATGATCATTGATTATTTTTTACCTATTGTGTTGTAAGTAATTATTAAATTACCTAATACATATTAAATGATTACAGAGCAGAGACAGGGAACAACAGGCTTAGACTATAGTTTGTTAGTTAGTTAGTTGTTATTAGCCGTGTAAAGCCAAACATGTGGCCCATACCACATGAAATTACAAGACACCACTAAATATCCAATATAAAAAAAGCGAGCATCGTCCGGTAATACAAACACCAAATGAATTAATGTCACTTCCAACATTATATGTACTTCTGTATACTTTCAAATAAAATTCTAAACAAATAGTTCACTGAAGAGAATTGCTACAAGCTTAATGTTTATGCTGATAATAAAATGCTCTTTTTCCCCCTCATCTCTCAGGCTCGCTACAATCAACTGGCTGATTTAGATGTTTTATACACAACTGCCTTTGTGCATCATTCATTTGCCTTTGTGCATCATTCATTTTGTCTGTGTGCTGTGTATTTCAAGGTAAACGCAGACAACAGAAAACAAAATGGAACTAATTTTTTATGGCGCTGAGATGGAAAATAATCAAATCAAAATGTCATTTCATGATAGCAGCAGAGAAAAACATGTCACTTTTACTTGAGAATACAATTTAATATATCGAGTTTAACTGTTAGCATTATTATTCATACATTTACTGCATGTTGCCCAACAAACAACAGTAAAGTTTGTTTCTGAATAAAAGTATATGCTCCCTATTTATATGATAATATGACGGGAGTGCTTCATGATCGTCAGGTGGATTTTACATTGGATCCCCCAAAAGTATATTGCTGTTATATTTCATGGTGACTTTATAACATTTATCCAGGGACTACATATGGATTTATAGCCTGTTGGTTGATTCTGGTGCATTTACAGCAATGTTACTGTGCACTGTCCCATATGATCGCAGTATATGACATATATAGTGTAACAGTATCTAGATGTGCAACAAACACATGCACAGAGCGTGTGGAGTACATTCATTTTTTTTTTCTCTTTTAGGACAGCGAGGGGTGAGAGGCACGAGGCTCCTCCCTGAGAGTTTGTGAAAACATTCCAGCAAAGTGAGAGCGGTCAAAGAATTGGAAACTCTCAGAGCGGCCTCTTGCTCTCTCTCTCTGTCTCTATCCTTCTCACCTCTTCGCACATGTAGTTGCAGCAGCTGTATAAAGGTGTTTATAGGCTGTGTGAAACTCATAAGGACAGTTCTGCATCAAGGAGGAAAACCTGGAGATTCCTCTGAAATCTGGACAGACAAAGAATCTCAGCTGTCCCATTAATCGGCTCACAATGAAGCCGGTGTTAGTCCTCCTTGTTTCCACAGCCTGGACATTCACGGGAGCCCAGTATTACTACCAGGGGCTGATGGATTATCTGGAGAACAGGTTATTGGCTATTGAGGTAAGAGGCAACCCCCCCCCCTTTAACTGACTGATAATTGATCAATATATTGTTTGTTTTTTTTCATGCATAAAATGGCAGCATACATCTCTCTGAAGTAAAAGTCATTAAAAAAATTTGAAAAACTAGTTGATACTTTTGAGTTCTTGATGTTTTGCCTCCTCAGTCTTTTTATTAGAACTTAATGTCATAACTAACGCAGTCCAATTAATGCAATCTCTGCCCAGCTCATCAACTTTGCAGGCGCCTCTGGCAGAATATCAGTTGATGCATGCGGGGCTCTCCTTCTCATGCAACACGCAGCTTCTGTTCGACAACATAACAGTTTCTGCAGCATTTAAAACAATGACACACCGGTAATGAGTACAAGGCCAACCTTTGCTTCCATGCCTTCAAACATCCCAGCTGCCTAACAGAAAGATGTGTTCTGCAACGGTAGAGTGAACCTGTATTACAACAAAGAGCCTCGGGTGAAATGAAATTACTTTTACTATTACTATTATGTTTTAAAGGGGTTATAAAGCAGGATGCGTGGCATGAAAGACAGCAAGTAGACTTTTCATAAGGAAAGACATTTCTGTTGGCTTTAGGTGAGTGTGATATGAAATGCAAGATGATTACATGTTTGCTTTCCTCAGGGAGTAGTTTCAGTGAACTTGAATGTATTCATTTGGAGAGCATTTTCAGAGTCTTGATGTTCTTTTTCATCAGCCGTGTGTCTGTGATGCAAAAATGACAATCTTAAAAATGTTATCCGCATGAAATGAATCATCTATTTACAGCAAAATCCTGCTCACTTCACCCCCCCCCC
>NW_019525347.1:391893-428114 GCF_002814215.2 Seriola lalandi dorsalis
CACCCCCTCCCCCTGCGGCTTCCCCCCAGTCTCATTTCCAATATGCTGCCTCAACTCCTGCATTGATATGAACATGGCAATTCATCTGCAAGTTTTCATTGAACTTTCATTTCTATTTGACCACAGCAAGCAGAAGGAGAAAATGAAACTGAGGCGGAGGAGACAGAGCAGGAGCCGTCAGTTATTACATAATTCACCTGTCACTCTGGCTATGTCAATCACAGTGAGAAACACAGAGCTGTTTTCTATTTGGTGATGGTGATAACGCGCTGATTGAAACAGACAGACACATTTTTACCATCCGAAATTGATTATGTTAGGCAACACAGCTAGCAGCTTTGTGAGGCTGGTGCTTTGAGGTGAATGCTAACGTTAGCATGCCGACAACCTCATGATGACAATGCTAGCAGGTTGATGTTTTAGCGCATATAATGCTGCGTTCATCATCTGCAGAATGGGAAGAACAAGGAAAAAAAATCTCTTTATTCCAACTTGGGAGTGTTTATACTTTTATCAAAGCTGGTTAGCTCAAGAGCTAACCTGGTAAACAACCTAAATTAGCTAGCTTAGCTATCGGTTTGTAATTAGCAGGCTGATGGGAATGTTATTAGTTTTGTAGGTGTTGTACGTCTCTAGCTACGTTGTGAAGTGAAACTAGAAAGCGTTAGCTATGGAGACACTCGCACACCTGCACCATTCTCCACCTGTTCTCTTGTGTGAAGAGAACACACTTATGTGTTCCCAGCTCCCTTGATGCACAGCAGCCTCATAATTGCAAGGCTGTGGTACATCATGTGTATGAATATATATAAATATATATATAACGTGATTGTGTTTTATGTATGTATTTTGCTTATTTACTATTGTTAAACTTGACATCACTTGGTCACTTCATTTCACCTTGAGGTGGTTTTCTTTTTCTTTTATGTTCTCACTGTGGTCACCTTCATATCAAAAGTTATTTCAATTATTTCCGAAGGGATCATGAATATCTTATCTTAATCTATGTTGAGACATTTCACTAAAACCAGAAATATCAACCTCATGGTGGCGCCAGAGCAAAAGCCAGGGGTCACAAAAGGCTTCATCCTCTGGGGACTATGAATATCTGCGCAAAATTGAATGGACCAACAGACAGCAGTCCCTAAAGCCATGGTGCTAGTGTGGCTAAAAAGTACTACTATAGTAACTATTTTTTCCTGTTTAGCTGGCTTTTGCAAAAAAAAAAAACCCAACTCAAAACCTCATCCATCTTTCCATTACAGCACGTGTTTTGTTCTTCCCATGTCCCTATAGGACCGCATGCAGTTTTGGCATGAACAGTCCCGTCGCTACCACACAGAGCTGCTGGACTTCAAAAAGCTAACTGCGGAGACCATGGATGGGCTGAGGAATGAGCACAGCATGCTGTTCAAAGACCTGGAGGGAGCTGCAGTCCGAGTGGACCAGGTGGAGCGAGAGATGGACTACGTGGAAACTCAGACTTCGCCCCGGGCCTGTGCGAATAAGGCAGACAAGGTGGTGGAGCAGGGGGTCTGGGGACTGCAGGAGAGCAGAGGAGTGGAAGAGGAGGAAGACGATTGGGAGGAGCTCCACTCCAGAGTCTCTGGTGAGCTGCAGGGAAATACAAACACACTTCAGCCCTATGTCCTGTGCAGGATGGCTGCGTTTGATCTTTCATTTTGATTCATGACGGAGCCTTGGCACAGTCAGACCCTGTAGAATATATAGGATGTATGTTCTGGAGTTACAGTTAGCATTACACATCTCACCAGGCACCATACCAGCCCTTTAGCTGAGCTGCTGTCTCGGAAAAACCATGCCACTGGAAAATAGGAAACAAACACAGTGCTGTTACAAGTCATTTAACGGAGTGCTTTCAGCCAGTGGGCAGTCATGTTTTCCAGGAGAAATGTGGCTTGATGCAAGTAATTTATTTCAGCAGAGCTACTGCTCCGTTGGTGCTGTCTGAGCCCGGCATTTGTCTTTATAATCTCCAGATCCAAAGATGTGTTCTGCCACAAACAATGCTGAAAAACAGCTACTGAACTGACTCATTTATTTAGGTAATACAGGGATTTATAACCCCCCTAAAGCCTGACATGGGAGGTTTTAAAATCTGATTTTAATTCCATGAAACACAACCGACTTTGTATTCTCTTTAGATTTCACTGAGTGTGGTGCATTAAGCAACAGATCTATATTTTTGCACCTAAGTGGTTCCAAAATCCAAACCCCTGATGGCAGATCATTAAATTCCTTTGGTACCATTTATACACACTTTTCTTACATAGCAAATGAGAAGAGTATTGATGTCTTTATTTTTCTTGTTGACTTAATAAGAAAATCAATAACACATAAATAAAGCACTATGTGGTAATACCATAAAACCTCTGCTTAGAATCATAATGGTAGTCATGCTGTGCATAATTAAGGGAGATTTGTGGCTTCCAGGCTTCTAAATACAAAGATGATGAAAGTACAATTCATAATAAAAAAGCCTTCTGCATTAGCCTCTGTGTGTGAGATCTCCTGGGCGATCTGGAGCCGTGTCTCTGCGGAGAGGAAGGACAGGAAACATGCCCTGAGGTCAGCGGCGTTACTCTCCCGTCTCATGTTCGCAGGAGTGAGGTCTGCACACAGTGATCCATTGTGAACGTCTGTGAAATGACCCAAAACGAACTTTACTGCATTGTGAGGACACCACTTCAAATTTGTGAGCATAATGCTTATATCGCTCCGGGACACATCAGTGGGAAATCCTTTGTTCATGTATTTTAATGAAAGCGCTGCTTTAGTCTTACTTCTCATACCGAAAGCATCTCCATGCTGTCGGTGTGCTGCACTCATTATGAGTCTGTGTGTCCAATTTCCCCCTGACTGGTTTGAATTTGCCTTAATTTGGAGAGTCAGATATTGACTGCTGCAGGGCTGCTTAAAGTTTCCTAAATGTTGGGCTGCAAATACACATTTCACTAGAGGAATGACTCTTTGCTGAAACTTGCTAATGGAACTAATAGGAATCTAAATTCAATCAGTATAGTTTGTAAACTTCACACCTGTGAGAGTCACAACTTTTCAATTTCGGTACATTTAGCATCTGGATGCAACATTCTCCAGTATTCATTGATTTTACTGCTGCATCACTACATCAATTGTCATCATTGTGTGTCACTTTACACATGACCTCAAACATCAGCCCAATATAAACGGTATCTTTGGAGAATCTGGGGATCGCCAGTTGTATTTAAAATAAACTTGAGTTTGTAATGACTGGTTCATCGGCTGGACAGAGGAGTTTCCTCACACAGACTCTTGATATGAGCGATGGGGTCCTACGTGGATTGGACTGCGCGTCTCCACATTCAGAAGCAATGTGCAATGTACTTGGCGTTTAAAGTTTGGAGAGTGGTGTATCTTTTTGTCTCTTTCCAAATCCAAAAACGCAAGACCATATGTGAAAGTAATGGATAAAACTGTGTGGTTTTCTTCTCTAACATAAGCTGCAATCATTAGCATGTCCAACTTACTACCAACACTAAGAACAGAACGTTACATGCAAAGGCCAAGGAATACATCATTAACAATAACAAAATCCCGCTCACGTCCAGCACCTCCACTGTGTTGTATTTCCCAACTGTGTGGAGGCCGATTATTGCTGCTGTAGGAGTTTATGGGAGAGTTTGGAGCTCTGTCCTACTTTTGCTTGGAATTACCCCAGACAACTCCTGTCAGTAATAGTTCTTAAATAATACCAAAAAATTGTAATTAAATATATGAAATACGAATACAGTACATCTGTGAGTAGATCAGTAGTGTATGTGATGTGTGTGTGTGGGATTGATGTGCAACACAAATAACAAACAGAGAATGGGGAAGACTACTCAGGTGCACCCTCTTAGCTCCACCCTCTGACTTCCTGGAACAAAAGGAAAAGAACAGCCGACCCAGAGGCAGTCAGTCAAAATCAGATGGAAAAAGCCAGACGGAGACAATGTTTTCAATCAAATCAAGCTAACATTGATGCTGTAGCTTGATTAGCTCACATTCATTTTCTTACGAATGTGAATTTCATGCAGACAGACAATGTTATTTGATGTGTATTGGCATAAAACTCTCCCAGTTGAATCGCCTTTACAAAAGATTAACAACTACATAAGCAAATACCCTGCTCTTTGATAAAAAGTCGAAGGTACAAACCTGTGTACATAACACTGTGAGGTAGTTTAAAGTCCTGTCATGTGAGCCGCTAACGGGTGGAAGCTGAGGATGATAGTGTTGAGAAAACTAACAATACGATCTGCAACTAAAATCAATTAACTTTTGGATTCTTGGTTAATTTTAGATGAACTCAGTAGCTAAAGTTGAAGCATTTTAAATTAGCTGTCGCTCTGATTCACATCTCTGACTGGCTTTTTCTACATGGCAATGACATCCGACCCGTCTGCTCTGCCAAAATAATGGACAAAAACACTTGTCATTGACAAAGAGCAGCTCCTCCCTTCACAAAGCCTGATGGACACAGGAACAATACGGCAGATGGTCAGTTGTGCTCATGTTTTTTCCATAATTATTGCTCTGTGCACAAAAGCATTACCCTCCTCTTTGTGTTGTCTCTCTCTGCAGACTGTGTGGAAATCATCTCTGGCATCAGATCAGTGAAAATCCTGAAGAGAGTGGGCGGTCCCAAGGGCGTGTGGACCAGAGACCCCAGGTCATCCAAGGTGTACGTCTTTAATGGGACATCAGGAGACATTATCTACCAGTTCAACTCGGTACGTGACTTTTCCCGCTCTCCAGGAGTCACTAGCAGCAGACAGATCAGGCTGCCCTCTGATTGGAGCGGTGCTGGTGGTGCTGTTTATAACGACTACTTGTATTACATACAACAGGAGGGTGATATAGACTTGCAGGTGGTCAAATATGACCTGCTTAGTGGCTCAGTGACAGATATCGCCATGTTTCCTGTGGACAGTCACGCTACTGTTTACAGCCTAAACTCAGAAACTGTTGCAGACCTCGCAGTGGATGACGAGGGCCTCTGGCTCCTGTACGCCACCAGTGACAGTGAACCAAACATCAACCTCGCAAAGATGGACCCTGCCACGCTCGATATAGAACAAATCTGGGACACCCGGTGCCCGAGGGAGAATGCGGAGGCGGCTTTCGTTGTCTGTGGAACTGTCTACGTCGTTTACAACACCCGCCTGCCCAGCCGCTCCCGGGTTCAGTGCGTGTTTGACGTCAACGACATGGTGATCAGCGAGGAGGCTCCCCTGCTTTACTTCCCCAGGAGGTACGGCGCCCACGCTAGTCTGAAATACAACCCCGAGGAGAAACAGCTCTACGGCTGGGACGATGGCTACCAAATAATTTACAGGCTGACCATGAAGAGGAAGCTCTTGGTTTGACAGCAGGGAGGTGGTGTCATTTTTTCAAAGGCAAGGATAAAAAATAGGAGCTTGTATCCACCTTATTCCTAATCCCATGACACTTTGCATGAGTTACGGGACTTGCAGTTATTACTTTAACAGAACTGACGTCTGAAATTGTTAATGATGTGCAACGTGTCTTAGGGATTTTTGGGAATTAAGTGATACAGCATGTCAAACTTACACCGCAAATTCGCTTTCATGTCGAAAGTCAGATGAAAAGATTCGTATCACTGTCATGTCTGCCACCGCCATCAGTTTGTTAGCGTACACTTTATATGTATGGATTAAACAAATGAGATACAACACAGCATGTTGACTAGTGAGCTCTGGAGGTGCGATAAGCTAGCCTTTGGAGAGAGTAGGGCCAGCTGTTCCCCCTCGTTTCCAGTCTCTGTGCTGGAAGTTTTTCTTTAAACAGGATAATATGATCATACCTCTTCCTGCTGCTGCTGCTTGATTATGAATCAGTAAAGTAGCTAGTGTACGTTATTTGAGGCCACTTTGTCAAGTCGCGCTCCCTCCATAGAAGGCCTCTTATTATCATATTATCCTGTTTAAAGGTGAGTCCCCACATCATTTATTCACTGTTATCTCTAAAAAAAAAAAAAAAAGCATGTTGCTAACTCTCACAGACACCAGTTCAGTGAAAGGAATGACACACTCGTTATTCATGGGGCTATGGGAATAAGGTGGACACTAAAATCTTACGGTAGCTTTGCACTTACCTCACATCCTGTAGACTCACTCACAGATACTGTTACTCAAATTTAGAAATAAAATAGCTTTTCAAAGTATTATTTATTAAATTTATCCTCTTCTTTTTGTGTAAAATACCGAAAAAAAAAAAAAAGACACAAAAACGCCACTCAGTAGAGCCTGTCGAGTCTTACTCTGCTCTGTGGTGTGTGTGTGTGTGTGTGTGTGTGTCCTGTCCTCCTCTCCTTTAATTTGTCCATTTGATTCAGTAGGAATCTCATTTCCTTTGTGCCTCTTCCTGCTTGTTAAGCCACTGGCTGCACTGTTATCATATGGTGAGTCTGAAAAATAACAATGGCGAGCCAGTTTTTGCATAAGTCTTTTAATCAAAGCAAAGAAAAATCAGGTCACAGAACCGATAACACATCACACCCCATGGGAGAAAAAAAACAAAAAACAACAACCTCTTCTCTGCTGTTTGATTTTCAGACTTGTTGAAACAAAAGAATGACAATTTGTGGCAGAAATACTGTATGCTATTTCAGTTTTACTTTATTAAACACTGGGTCACTCATATTGTGAGTCTTGATAATGATCTAGAATCTAAAATGAACTCATAATAGACTCTTGTCTGAACTAACAACTGTTGATGTCAGTCACCAGAACATTTTCTCAAACATTTCTATTATTACAAATACAAAATGTTCAATAAAAAATTGGAAATTCAGTTCTATCATAACAATTGGAAGGGATACAAGATCATATCAAGAAACGTTACAATATTAGGCAAAGCTAGAAGGTCTTGAAACAGTCCATAAACTGAGTCAACTGATTTAACAGGTTTGTTCTACCATGAAAACACACCACATGATCATCGTAAAGCACATGTGAAAAAAAACTGAAGGTGAAACAGAAACTATGTTAGTACTCAACCACTTGTTTCAAATTTTACATTTAAATAAGGTATTAGAAATATATGAATAATGCCATTAATGTAGAGAGGAATTTCACCATCAAAACAACAGTGTGAATGAGCAAACACATCTGTGGAGGGGTGCTGATGCGATGATGGATTACGTCAAGCACAAACAATAATGCACTGACTCATTCTCGCTATAACAAGTGCCAATTAGGGAAATGCCAGTGCTCTGTAGATGCTGACCCGTCCACCCATCAGTTGCCCCCGCGCTGTCGTCTCAGCCTCCCGCCCACACCGAGACACTAAACAGCTCGCCCTGGGTAAACTAACCCACGAAGGAAATGGCTAAAACAGATCCGAACGGGGGTCTGCTGAATGCATCTGCTCACGTCTCCATGTCTGGCCAGTGACATTTTCACGAACTCTTGTGATATATAGCTCGCACATTGCGCTGCATTCTGCGACTGAGGACAGTTTGAGCTGTTGTATCACTTGTCCTCTGCTGCTGGACGAGGCACCAGCAGTCTAGACAAGTCTGAGCTGCGGCCAAAAACATTGTCACATATCAGATTAAAGTTGCTGTGGGCTGCTGCCCGAGATAATACAAAACCGAATGCTATTCAGTAAATGGTCCTCATATCAAAAAGAAATTATCTGTACAAGTCCGACCCAATATAATCTGTGAATGTTTCCTGGCAGTTTTCTTGCCTGATATCTTATTGATTCTGTAGCTTAACATTTCCTGGCCTGAATGTACTGATTCTATCTGTGTTCGCCAATTACAGCAAAAAGAAGGAGGGTGGAGGGTAAAATGGAAACTGGAAGAAAATAATGTTAATCAAAGATATATGGAACCTAAATCACATAATATTTAGATTTAAAGCTGTTGACGGGTTTCCTGTTATACACAAGGGAGGATGCGGCAGGGGGGTAGAAAACTCTTTGTCACATTGTGATGATAGCATATGGACAATTTCAATATTTAAAAATACAGCAACTTGCGGGAAACCACTCAAATGATATTGAGGAGGTGACTTTGTATGTGGCATTCATACCCACATTTGCAAACCAATTCCAATTTCTTTTTTTTACCACACACCACATGTTGATAGATCTGTTAGCTACATGGATGGAAACGTAGCTCAATTTGCATATTGTTTTGAGAAATTTGGTGAAAATCTGTGCTGATGGAAACCAGTGGAAATGACACAAAAGCCACTCAGTACATGAGGCTAGCTCTTGCTAAGTTATGTTAGCTTTAAAAAAATTAATTAGCACTAACGAAATTCCTACCCGGCACAGGGTAAAAGCACAGAACCTCCCTCGTGATATCGAGTAACATAATAGTGATATAATAGTGGTGAGATAGTGATAGCAACGTTGGCGTGTATGAAAATCCTTCTGTTTATCAACAACGTATACTACACACTAGATATATGCCAGATGTGTTAGCATTAGTGCAAAACTGCATGATAGATGCAGCGTATACAAGCAATTCATAGTTCGTATTGTTTGTCTCTGACAAATTATAAGCGTAACAATGTGATATGTTTTCCATTCAAAGGACATTCATCCGCCAATTCTCCTGTATTAGCTGTCACAGAGTCCCACATTGACAATTTAAACGCATGTCAAACTGATCACCTAAGCTTCGATGACAAAGCCTGACAAATGGTCGAAATATTCATTAACACAGTAACAATGTGGGCTGTCTTAGCTGAAAAAGATAAGTGTATTTTAATCAACATATTTCTGATCAAAACTATCCACCATCTTATTAAAATCCAGGGATCTGACCAGAGCACTAGATGATAATAATTTCTTTTCCCTCATGGCATATTAAAAATTCTCCACGTGTTGCTTTTGTGATTTGTAAAATTTTCATTATCATCTCCATATTAGCTCTCAGTAATGTGTTGCTTGGAAACCCGTATGTTACAGCAAAACAACTGGAGGTTTAACAGGACGAAAACAACGTAAACAGAAGCAAAATGATTAGAACTTAAAATCTTTGCATCTTTTTAACAAAAATTTAAGTTATCGTAAATAGAGCAAATAATGTAAGGGGGATCCTTTTTAAAGGAATCATACTGATGCAAAGAAAACTAATGTAACAGCAGTACTACAGTCTTGTTCTCATCATATCAGATATCTTCGAAAATAATCCTTTTACCACATGTTGCAGATCGAGCATCTGGATGGCAAATTCACGTACACGCTATCCCTGTACAACAGTAAGATTAATGACAGGATAAACATCAAGAAAGTTGCATGTTTTCTAAGTTTCTGAGTTTAGCTTCTTCTCAGTCATCACCACCAACAAAGCTACATATATTCAAAATTTCAGTATTTTTCTTTTTCAGTTTTTTGTTGTTTTTTGTTGTTTTTTTTTTGTTGTTTTTTTTAAATTTATACCTATCATCATTTCTTTTCTGGTTTTCTGTTTGGAAAAGCAAAAACATACATACAGTAACCGGCTGTAAGACGGCTGAACATGAAACAATACACATCCACCAAAACCTGTTCAGAAAAAGACAAAGAAGTGCCGTCTGGAGGAAAACATGAGCGTCTGTGTTTGAGTTTTCACTTGGAAGAAGAGGTTGAGATTTGCTCAAAAGCAAACATCAAACAGAGGAGGTACAGGTGTGTAAAGTGTGCTCACAATTTTTCCCTGTTTACAGTAATCTCCGCAGCTCCATTGACGAAAGGCTTTTTTTCTGTAGAAACAAGCTCTTTGAAACCTTTTTCTTTCTAGGTTGGTTTTTAGTTATAGTATAAGCTATTTGTGCCTTTATCAAATTATTTAAGCATGTACCTCTTGACACAAAAAAAGAACTGAAATCAGCAGCAACACTGCAGCCAGTTTGCTTTTGTGTGAACACTAACCCTGCTAACCTGCTTTTTTCCCCTCTTCATTAGATAAAACTGTTGTCACGGCTACTTGTGAAAACCGCACTATAGCCTCAAATTCTCAAGTTGACAATATTTTAGTTTCAGCCTCTCCTCAGGAAGATGGATATCAGATAATTGCTTGCGTTATTGGTGAAACTTGAACTCAGCTGGAGCTTTGAAGTGATTTTTTCAGTGTTGCTATTCATAAACAATGCCTGATGGAGCGGGTTTTAACATCTAACAGTTCCAAAGTGCTACTGTTCAGTATTGTTTTATGGTAATACAGCACTGTAAAATTCAACATGAGAGAGCTGCAGAGCTTTGAAATAGCCTCAAATCCTGTTTTAGATCGTCTCCTTTTTCAACCCCAAACGTGTCCTCAGCTTCCCTCTGTGAAACTTCTGCCGCTCTCAGGGAGCGAAATCCGACTGAGTTTCTCCATCAAAGAGTCTCTGATTCAGCGCAGAGCTGAATCTTCAGCTGTTTGGAAAGTCTCCCGCGAGGACACAGAGATTCATTGGCCTCGGCCCTGGACAGCTCAATGTTAAATGTCTGCAGACTGGATATCCAGCCAGTCTCCTCTGAGGGCAACTCTGGTTCATCACAACACCCACATTTCAAATCAGAGACCCTAAAACTTTAATCTGAAAAGACAGTGCGCTTGACACGACTAACTGACTGATGGTGGTCCTAGATCAGTTCTTGGGAGGGCTCTGGGACTAGACTTGAGGAGGAAGGGGGAACAGAGAGAGAGGGAGGGTGAGAGAGAGAGAGAGAGAGAGAGAGAGAGGGGGGGTGGGAGGCAGTGGGGTTGTGTTTCTCCTCAATCAGACAGACAGGAAGTGGATCAACAGGAGGGAGGAAACCCCCTTCTGGGCTGCTGGGTCACAGGTGGCTCTGCTCAGGGACTGGCAGGGGGCCTTGGTGAGGGGCAGGAGCCTTGGCTGTCAAAGCTGGCTGTCCTCGCCTTCCACTGCAGGACACACATACACAAGGCAATGATTCATAGGGCACATTCTGCATTTTTTTATTTTTTTATTTTTTTTACAGCACTGTCAGTCTCAGGTCACTTTCAACACAGAGCAAATGTCTGTACAGAGGAAAGTGTCTGTGCTCCAGGAATATCGCACAAAAGAGACTGAATGCACTCATGCAGGGAACATTGGTTAATAATTAATATCTGACAGGATACCCACATAACAGTGTCATCAGAAACACAGTGATGTTATCAACATCTCTTGGGTCTGTACAATATTGAATATTATTTGATTTTTTTTTTAAAATTAAAGCATTATTAAATTACAATGTGTTTAAAAAATATGTTACCAATGCTGATGGGATGTTTTGTGCTTTAGTAATGTCTAAACAGTTAATATTAATGGATTTGGTCGCTCCTATTATTGTTTTTTGTCTTATATTTATTGGGGATTAATAATAATGGAACTCAATGCTGTTTGTTACCATAGACTCAGCTGTTGACTACTACCTTTTTAGCCTTTATTTGTTTACATATAAAAGAGGCACCATTAAATGTATGCTGAATTAGCTATTAGTACTTCCAACTAGCACTGGATTACTTTGATAGTGACGTAAACTGTGTAAATGTGATGATTGTCAGGCAAGGATTGTCAATGACTTCTAAACAGATGTACGGATATTCATTCATTCAGACTTTGAAGATAATGACGTCCACAGAAAGTGTGAGTCATGCCAACTTCAAAAATATGTGTATTGTTTCTGTGTGTTCAGATTGGACTGAGTTATGACTCAGAGAAGGAGTTTGATTGTTGATGCAAGTACCTTCATTGCCTCTGTGAGCTGTGTGCTGTGCTGCAACCTGGCAGTGTTGGGCAGTGGGCCAGATCAGCAGACCACACTAAAATCTAGTTTTCAGCACACCTGTCACTTGAACCTCATGCAGTATTCTTATTTTTGCTGCTTCATGTCCACCCACCCCACCCCACCCCCCCACAACTCATCCTCACAGTTTCAAACCTCTGCCCTAGAGCGATAGCGATACTCTTAACCTGAGCTGAGATTTAGCAGCTAAGCCCCTGATTCCTCATCCTAAATGATGAACACGTATGGAATAATCCTTTAGAAATGACTACAGCCCAACACCTACCTCCTTCTCAGACTTCTTGGACTCCAGCAGGGGGTGCCAGTGTGCAATGGGCTTGCGTGGATAAGCCAGCATTTCGTTCCAGTGGTCCCTGCCAAGTCCCTCCGCACTGCATCCAACCCGCATCACACCGATAATCTCGTTATGACCTACCCTGTGGGGACAAACGCGTACTGTATAAATACATCTGACTTAACCTGACATGACATCTCATACATCACATTGTTGTTTCTGATCGCACGAAGCGGATTTAGGAATCAAAGGAGACACAAATCTGTATCCAGATGTCCTGTTGATTGATACAGTGAGTCTGCCGCTGAATGTCTCTGTGACACTCGAACTGACTCATCTCGGGGAGGCCATTAAGGCAGATCGTTGCTCTATCAATGACCTCTGAAGTGTAAATGAAAGCTTTGTTTTTCTTGACATAAACCCAAGATTATTAGTACAACCTCATTTAAACCCAGCATAAAAAAAAAACACAAAAACACAAGGGACTAGGTTTCTAATCCTGGGAGTATCTGCTCCTTTTATGCAACACAGTACAAAAAAACAAACACACACACATGCTCTGACCTTTAACATATTCTCTTCCTGTCAACCGTCTGCCCTGGATCTACTTTTCCCCTTTCCTATTATAGCTTCACATACTGTAACATAAAGGTGGTGCACACAATATGTGTTTTTCCACACAAAAAACCTTCAATTCCCTTCTTGAAAATGATTAAAATTGCATAATTCAGTCACTTCACATCCAAGTGACGTCATTTTTGTGTTGAAGGGAGATTTAATATTTTATTTATTGTCCTCATCTGGTGGTTTCTAGCATTTTCAGACTGATGCTAAATTGAATATGTACTACTACACTTGTATTTGGTTTGTACCTGGGCTGCAGGTAACTGTTATTTTCCTTATCAGTTAATGAAATGTCAAAAAATGGTGAAGAAAACACCATCACAGCTGCTCAGAGTCTCAAGTGATGCCTTAAAATGTCTCGTTTTGTTGAATCAGAAGCTTACAACCCAGAGATATTCACATTATAATGATTATTCTTATTTTTTAGTTCATTTTTCTCACTATTTTGGCTTGAAAAAAAATGACTGAAACTATTAGTTTCGGCTGCAGATTTCTATCAATCGATTAATCGACTATCAGCGTCAGCTCTCGTTTGTACGTACAAATCGTAATCCATGACGGAGATGTGCAGGCTGACGTGGTCCATACTGTCCGGTGGAATGTCGAAGATGATGGCCTCGTTGTAGGTGGGATTCAGAGTGTTCTTCTTTATGCTAGTCTTCTTCTTTTTCAAACGTCTCCCGTCACATATGAGCGACACTTTGACGTAGGGATCTAATGCGTTGAGAGGAGAAGAGTGAAGAACAAGAACAGAAAAAAGTGACTGTCACCATGTTCGGACACATCTTGCTTAGGAATCTGCCAGAGGAGTAATTAGCGAGACTATGAGGCTTCTGGGATTATTACAAAAACAGCGCTTTTCACCATGTTTGCCTGACGATAGAGCCATCAGTGGCCTATTTCAACAACCAGTGTATGTGTGTTGTTTTGGTTTCTACTCAAGCGTGAAACCCTGGAGGACCTGGCGTCAGTAATGTGCATAAATGTAGATGACTCGATGCCTTGTGTAAACAAAAAGAATGGGAGGCCACAGATAGCTTAAAAAGCATGACTGAGAAAGCTTCCTGATGAATGCTGATTTCAATCTTGGTCCGTTAGTGGCAAATCGCCTGGTGTGTTCCATTATGCTGTGTTTTAGTCAGATGTAAGCTGCCCTAAATCTATAAACAACAAACAAGAGTGCTCGCTTAGCAACCCAATATGCTTGAAGGCGCAATTTGAAAGCTACGGGGTTTTACGATGCACTGGCTGCAATAATGGCTGCAGCTAAAACCCCTGCCCCCCTAAAACTCAGGGCATTAAAATTGTGACTCACATTAAAATCGTGAAATGTCATTAAACATGGGGAGGGAAAACGTCACATTCATTCAGAATTACACCTGAACCCTGACATTTAAGGCACAATAAATGTCACGTTTTACAAGTGGTATCTGTATTTTTGGGGAAACATGGAAAATTGGAAAAGAGGACTATTAAAATAAACAGACCGCCTGCAACTATTTGCTGACAATGTCTTAATATTGCAAGTGTTGAATATTAATAACTGCTGAAATAAACAGAAGTCAGCAGTGGAGAGGGTTCTCCACTGTTTGTTCATTTCATCTGACACACTCACAATCGGATTTTCAAAGTGGGTGGGGGGGTAGAGGGGAATCATTCATTGTGACTATAAGTGAATCACACAAACACACGCCCAGCCACATACAGACAGCTACAGTGCGTCCACACACACACACACACACACACACCTGAGTATCCAGTGATGTCCATGGCCTTGAGGTTCCTGCACTTGATGACAGTAAGTGTGAGTCTGCCTGCGGTGGGCAGGTAACATAGTGAGAACATGATCTCTCCAAGGTCAACACTTTCCTGTGGGAACACACACAGGCAAAAAAAATCTCTTTTAGTTTCACATTTATATTCAGCACAGATGATCCAGAGTGATGTGTGATAAGTGTAGGGTCTCTCTCTCTCTCTCTCTCTCTCTCTCTCTCTCTCTCTCTCTCTCTCTCAAGGTCTGTTTAAGGTCTGTCGGTAAGAGCAGAGATTCAGTGAAACAGTGAAAACTTTTTTAATGGAACATTGGTGTTACCTGTTACCTTCTTAAACCTCCATCATCAAACATCAACTTTATGGTTTCTGTTCAATAAAGTCATATTCTCACTATTGTGGTGAGTAAACTAGCTAATTACAGCACAGATTACTCAGAAATGTGTATTAAAGAGGCAATATGATGCAAAATAATGCAACTTTCCCATTTGCATTTTTGGCTTGTATGAGAAATGCATCATGAGCCTGTGTTTTGGTAACTGCCATCAGATCAGGTGCAGCAGGGATTCAGGCACATTTTGTATTGTGTCGGAAGACAAATGGATACTTGTTGCATAGTGCAGATTAGTCTGTCTGTATTTTGTACCATTGGGGCAATAAAAAAAGAGTTTCCACTATTTTAAGGAAATAGACATTTTGCAAAATACAATTTCCTGCAGAGATTGAGACGACAGGATTGAAACCACTCTCATGTCTAGGCATAAACTTTGGAGCTTGAGCCTCAAGGGGATTAGTTTTGCGTAGCATGAAGAGTTTGACAAGCAGGTTAGATAAAAGTGGAGGATGCAGCACAACTAATAATCTACAACCGCATCCTCCACTTTTAAGTTCTCAGGGTCTTTGCTCGGTTAAAAGTCAGCACTGTCAAGACTGTCTGTTATTGGTCAATGGTGCAAATGTGGGTGTCTAAATTCAACAAAGATGAATTTGATTAGAAAAATTTGAGCTGATTTATTTCATCCCAGGATGCAAAATAACTAGTGGCAGTGATACCACTTGATTTAATTGATTTTAACACAAATTTTATTTTAAAGTTCCTCTCCAAACATGTTTTATATTATGTAAAAAACATTCTGCTATGATGATTATTTTGTATAAAATGTTTTTCCCACATAAATCTATGCTTACTTCTTCATTGAGAAATCTGGATCCTGAGCTGCTTGTGCTAATTTGACAGGGGAAAGAGTCGAGTGTATCAAGATGGTTAGCGGAGGAAATATCAGAGAGAGGTATCAGGACGGTAAGTGTTGATATGTTAATGTTGTTTGTTAGCTTGTTAGATTGTATCTGGCAGCGCTGACACAGTGTTAGACGCTGTGCTAATGCAAACTCTCGCTGTCTGTACTGACAAGGTCCCGTGACAGTTGAAAGAGCAGTGCGTATCAAGATGGTTGGCATTAGTTGAAATATTCATTGTAGGGGTTTGAAAAGCTTTCAGTTTAAAATGCTATTGTGATCAGGCCTCATTTTTGACCAGACCTTTAAAAGCTCATTAATGAAGTTGTTGTTCATTTATTTAGTTTGTACACTAATCAAAATGTAGAAACAAATTGTTTTATACGATTAAACAAATGAGCTATAATGTGTTTAGTAGTAAACTTTAGAGGTTCTGGTTTGGTATTTCAACAAAGTCAGTCTGGCTGCTTCCTCCTGCCTCCAGCTCCATAACGAATGCACAGACATAAGATCCGTCCTCTCATCTAACTTTTGGCAAGAAAGGGAATATGTGCATTTCTTAAAGTGTCCAACTATTCCTTTAAAGAAAACTCTAAGTCCTACTTTAAGGATTATTTCTCTTTTTCTGAAAGAAAAAAAAAACATCATGAGTTATGCTGATATTCTTACTCACACTATTTATTGATCTCAGTACCTAATACTTAAAACACAAAGACATACAGGAAGAGGTGATGAAGCTGTAAAGTTGTAAGAAAAAATACTGATCATCATTGGATCTTTTCCCATGCACCTGTCAAACGCAAAGGTGCCGTGGGTCTCATCAACGACATTAGAGAATCATCAAGTGAGAAAAGGAAAGTGAAAAACTGGGCTTCACTTCAAGTCCTCGAGGTTATCCAGCTGCCAGGATCTCTCTGAGGCGTTTAAGGTCTAATTCTGAAATTACCCCTGATCACCTCAATGCATCTGCCAAACAGCAAATGTCCTTATTCTCATTGCTGGCAGTTTTCATTACATTAACAAAGAGCACAATTTCTGTTTATGTTCCCAGATGATCATCATCATCCAATAAAACCGAGCATATCAAATTTGCAGCATAGTACTTTAACATAATGTAAACCAATTACACACATAATCAACGGGTGACTATGTCTCAGGCAAAGTTTTTTAGAGGCTTGGATCATCATCTGAGGATGTCTTCTATACTTTAAATTACTCTCAAACAAAAACTTTCAAAGTAAAACCTACCAATTAAAATATTAACTTTCACTTGTGTAGAGTCAGTCCTGTACGAGTCCCCTCTGAGATAATAGGCTCAAGGGGGAGGAGAGTCCTGTTATCTGTCCCATGTGAGTTCCTAGCCCCATCCTAGAAACAGTATTAAGGTCACACAGACCCCTAATCACCCTGAATGAGCCTGGCGAGAGCCCCACTGATTGGCAAATCCCAACACGTCTGTCTGAGTGCAGCGGTCTTAATGTCTCTTCACACGCACAGCTGCGATTCGGCTTTCTCTCCTGTGGAAGTGAGGGATTTCATTTGAAGGGTGTGAAGGTTCAGCCATAATGTGAGAGCACAGCAGAAACGTTGAGTGTTATAAAAGCATGAAGTGACACTTTGATTGTCCTAGTGGAAACACAGGTTGTTTTTTGGTGCCAGTCTGTATCACATGTGCTGCATTATCCATGTTTTTGCCATGTCGGCGGCGTCGCTCTGTGGTCTGTCAATCAGTCCATCACTTTGGTCCAGACTAAAATATCTAATAGAACAACTATTGTATTGCCACAAAATTTCACGGATCCCAAAGGATGAATCCTCCTGACTTGTAGAGCCACTATGAGGTTGACATTTTTGGCTATTGATATTCATACTTTTATGGTCCCCAGAGGATGAATTCTAAAAACTTTGACCCCTTATCTCATTGTATGGCGTCATCATCAGGTCAATAAAATATCAGTTTGTCTCGTACTTTTGGTTTATGACTTGATAGCTTGCAAAAATTACTATCACATTTCAATGTCATAAAATAAATATAACCAGGATCCATAACCTAATGCACATTTCCCACTTTCAGTTGCAGCTGCTGGGACTAAAATAACATTGGAAATCAGATTGAAAGTAGGCTTTTATTATAAAAAAATAATTAGATTATACACATAAGTGAGTTGCCTAATAGTTTTCTCTCTTCATATCCAGCATAATTTCCCGAAAATGACTCTGATGCACAAGTCATTGATTTATGTGTTCCTGCTTTTAGTTATTAAAGGAGTTTTTTTCATGGTTGTGGAAGATAAGATAATGATTAATATGTTTTAATTTGTGTATTGCATTAATTATTAGAAATAACTTTTATGCCATCAACGAGGAGATGGAGAGTACATTTGCCTACTGGGCGTTCTAGTAAAAATCTATCAACATGTTTTAGTGTAAATGTTTCCCACGGCTTAATAGTACATGATCCAAGCTGCTGAAAGATCTTTACATGACAGTGACTTTCCCGTCACCTGCGCATCTTGTGAACACGTAACCAGGTGATTGTGTTTTCACATCATCCTCAGGGGCAATCGTTTAATTTTCCCGAAGCTGAGCCATGTTAGTTAAGCTGAACACAGTATGGGTGCATTCAGCCAATTCCAATTTGCTTTTCAGGTCTTTGGATTTACCTTCAGTGAACTTTAGACCAGCTCCACGCTCAACTGAGATGGTGATCATATGTGGTTTTGACTTAAATCTCTCAGTAACTATTGGATGGATTGCAATGAAGTATGGCCCAGACATCCCTGCCCCTCCCAGGATGAATGACTTTTCACTTAGAGCTGCCATTAATTCAGAATTCCCACTGTACTTGCTGTAAGCACCAATTAGCATCAGTTTAAATACTTCTTGTCGAACACTTTGATTTGTGACCAAATACCTGCATAACTCAGCTGTTCTTTATGTTTTGCTTCAGCAAATGTTACCACGCTAAAATGCTAAACTACGATGGTAAACATGGTGCTATACATACTGCTAAACATTAGCATGTCAATGTTAGCATTTAGCTCAACGGACCGCTGCACCGAAGTCACAGCATCAAGCAGAGTCTGCTAAAAAAAACCCCACCGTTAAGTCTGGCATCATTTATTTATTAGTCATTTACAGTGAGTGCATTCACGCTGCTTCATCTATTAAACACCATGGATGCCTTATTAGAAAAAATAATTACCTCTTGGTTTCTATTCACTTCCACAGTTGATAAATAATCTCCTCCATTCATTCCACTCATCAGCATGTAAAAACCTTCACAGATTGAACACACACACACACACACACACGAGGAATAGCCTGAAGTCGATATGTAAACTAGTCTCCTTCAGAATTTTTATCCAGCGCTTTTAGGTTGGTGTTATTGACGACCCTCTCTCCTTGATCTATGAGCTGAGGAAAGCTGCTTGCTCTCTTACTTTCTTCCCTCCTCCCTTCTTCACTCATTAAGATGTGCAGTGTTTTTAAAATAGTGTCTTTATCCTACCCAAGACTTTCATTACTCACCGCTTGATATTTGTTTTGTTTTCTGGTGTGTGTGTGTGTGTGTGTGTGTGTGTGTGTGTTTCTACTGATATCCCACCATCTGTGCATTCTTTATGTTGCCAATCTTGAATTTAATGCGAGCAAGGGATTTTGTCACAAAATCATTTGGTGGTTCGATAAAGTTTGTGTGCCAAGGAGAGATCTGCTGCATTTCTGCCTCCTGAGCAATAACGTTGAGATTATTGAACAATTCTTGAAGAAGATGAAGTTCAACAACTGGAGGGGGGAGGGGGGGAGGGGGGGCTGTCTGATATAAGAGTGCTGGGGAGGTGATAAAGTGATGAGGGCTCTGAGGTGCCTAACATGCTGCCAGAGACGAGGCACACTGAGTTCCCGAAACTGGCCCCCGGACAAGTAACAACGCCAGCAGAGAAACAATTGCAGTAAGCTGTGAGGCAGAAATATCCTTTTGTGTTTGAAGTGCTAGTCCCTTTATGATTTTAATAAGTGACAATTTGTGATCATGCATTTGCTGGTTGCTGTATTTCTAGTGATTTGTTTCACATCACAGGGCTGTAGGTAGGATTTTAATTCCCTGAAGGCACCACTCACCCTCACATTACCCCTTCAAAATTTTGACGAGACACTTGAAAGAGATTCTCTAAAGCTTGTGCTGTGGATTGGCGTTCAATTATTGAGTCTCATGTTATATCTTCAGTGTATTTCACAGAAATACATAGAAAATATCAAATATAAGAGGGGTCAACACTTATCCTATTCATATTGTAATTAAATAATGAGAGGAATAAATAACAGAAATAAAAATCGTTTATATGATCGCATCCATGCAACAAGATTTCAGGCATCATCGCACTGAATCTTCCAGACACTGTAAGACTCACCAATATTGATTCACAGTGATGATGATTTAAATGCGTCTACTGGTTAAGGAAGTTTTAAATTGAAATTAATTAAATTTTTACTATTTTAATTATTACTATTACTATTAGTGTTAAGTTTTCTCCTCTTGATAAAATCATCACATTGACTTTTTTATTTTTAGGACAGACATGTTGACTCGTTATAGCAGGAAATCCACAGGTGAAAGTGATTTGGTTAACGATGGCTCAGTTCAGTCTGTCTCAGTGCCGGAGATCCTGCAGCATGCACAACACCAGGACCGTGGAACCAGCCCGCCTCCATGGGATACAGACGTTTTTAATCCTAATAGACTCACATTATCACCTCAGCTGGCTGGAAGTGGACAGAGCCAGGTCAGTTTAGTGCTGATGCATCGCAGCACTGAGGTGTTGACTTTGTCGAGCTATTGTTCAACAGAGAGAGAGCCAACATCTCTTTGTCTACTTGTCTTTTGCTGACACTTTCTCCACATTTGTTTCCCCCTTTTTTTTCCTTCTTTTTTTTTTTAGAGCGACTACACGCAACGAAACTTCAACAGAAAGTGGAAGAAGACGAACACTGCGTGGTCTGGCCACTCGAGGGACAGCTGATGAGGTAAGCCCTGAACAAGCCCTCATTTTCTCTCCTTTAGTCGTTAATGAAGTGAAGTCTGCGAGCTCGGCGGCCCACCTCAAGTCTCCTCTCGCTGCCTCACATGTACAACACACCCTTTTGCTCATAGTTAGTGTGTTTAAGGCGTCAGTGCTCTGCTCATTCATCTGCTGCCGCCGTAGCACACACCAGAAAAGCAATGCTGCTGTCGGCGCCTTTACCCCGACGTCCACCTGTAGTCTTGTGGGGAAGTCGGTGTCCACTCCCTGCCTAGCTGATCTTCATGTTCCCTTGTGGAGGTCAATAAGGTCAAAGCCTAGATGCCAAACATTAATACATATTCTGTACATGTTCTATTCCATGTGGCTGGCTGAATTAGTTTTTCTTTCACATACACATACACACAAACACACACAAACACACACACACACACTCACTCTTTATGTTAGAAAGAATCACCTTGGCTCTAATAAAGATCTGATTTCCAGTCATTCTTGTAGCACAATGGAGCGGCAGAGCGCCGTGGTTCTGAGACATCTGTTCTCAGCACAATGTCTAAGACCCAGTTTTCACTGAAATACAGACGACTCGCTTTGAGCTGCTTTATTTGATTGAAGCAGTATGAATGGTGATAGTTGTTGCATCGCTGTTGCTCATTTAGTCTGAAAACACTGGATTCCACCTATAAAGTGTATGTGTTTTATAAGTAGCATTTAAAATTCCTCTTCCATAAATTTTACAGAGGACATGTCTATAGCATCTTCAGTGGCAGTTATCGCCCTGGCTGAAAATGTAACTGATATGAATAACTCATACATGTCACATGGGATATAAGCGTTTCTGTGTAATCTGTTATTTAATACAGAACTTTGGAAAAAAAAAAAAAAAAAACCAATAGATTCTTACACTGGTGGCATAGTCGATGTCCCTCCATATGTTTGTCTCCCTGGAGAGGTCCGACGTCTCGAACAGGTTCTCCAGCACCACCTCCCCGATCATATCATGCCGTGAAAACCGGTCAAAGTCAAAGACGCTCATGTGGAGCTTCCTGACCGCCAGCTCATCGTAAGGCACAGGGAACTGGAAACTCTCGTTGAACGTGGGGTTGAGAGTTTTCCGGTGGACGCGGGTCTGGAACTTCTTGCGGTCCGGCAGCAGGTAGACCTTCACGTAAGGGTCGGATGTGCCGCATAAGTCCTTGGCGGGCAGGTCCTCCGCTTTGAGGATGTTGACTAAGAGGGCCTCGTTTTCGTAGTCGTATTTGAGAGAGAAGTTGATCCTGCCACAGTTTTTGCTGCTGCCGTTCTTGGATGAATCCTCTGATTCCAGGGCCTTCTGTTGGTACAGCTCTGGCTGGATGCGACCAATGCTGGTGGGTTTTTCCTCTTTGTCCACCATGTAGTCATTTCCCAGGTCTAGACTGCCTACCTGCATCTGCCTGGGCAGGTGTCTTTTGAAAGAATTGTGCCTGTGGTGGCAGAAAAGACAGGGAGAAGGAGAGAGTGAAGAGTGAGAGGGGATCTAGCTGTGGTTTGTGTTGAGGAGCTGTGGTGAACATGAGCAGGGAAGCTGACCTCAAACAACCAGCGCTGACAAAGGGGTGACTGATTGTGTCACCTCATGTCCCCGCACATCTGCTGTTAAGGTTGCAATTGATCAGACAAAGACGACAGCCAATGCTATCTTAGTTATTTCCTGTGTGAGAGGAAATAACTTGTGGCCTGGGGCTGGAATTCATATTGTTTTTTTTTGTTTTTTCTGTTTTTTAAAAAATGCATGAAAACAATTACACTTGAAAGCTTGTCTGCTTTCATGTCACTGTCAATCTTTTTTAAAATGCTTGGAATACTGATTAAGAATATGTCTGATTTGCATCCGTCACTTTTTGAGCTTTGCTTTTCTTTCGCAGCTCTTTTGTGTCTGGTCTTTTGAGGCAAAGTCAAGATAAAACTAGACGATGATGTGCTGTGTCAGGACCCTAAACCCGCATTTTTACTGTTTTAATTAGAGAGGGGAATGTACTTTTAGAGGACAACTGCATACATGAGCAGAGTGGACTACTAATGTTCACTTATTAACATGTTGAAAACGTGCAGCTCTGCCTGTGTTGCTAGAGCAAAGGATTTTTTTCCCCCACCGTATTCTATTAATTCTCATGAAGAAGCCATCACATATAATTAGCTTTACCATAATGACCTGCGAAGAGATGCCTCCAAGGCAGAGAGCAACGCCATCTATAGTATTTATTATAATTAACTTTGTAGATACCAAATTGCCCAGATAAAAAATATCTACCCTCATTAGTGATATATTAAGAATATTTGGTGCCAACTCCACGTGATGGCGCGTCTTAAATTCTGCTTATGTGTGCACGCCTGCATGTTTGTATGTAACCGTAAGCATATTTACACATGGATAACCACATCACACAGCACATACAGCGTATGTGACTAACCGAGTGGAGGAAGCCGGCTCAGTGGTTTGTCTCTGCATGCGTTGCGTGCGGCGCAGGAAGTGCTCCCTCATGGAGAGCTGCACATCGGTGGGGATGTCAGGAGATGTATGGCTTATCTTCACCGCTGCCTCCAGGAAACCCATTGAGCCCACGGGGTCCTTCACCTTCTCTGTCGCCATGGTGACCGGCGGCTGCTGCTGGGAGCTGGGCAGCAGGGGAGGCGGCTGGAGCTGGTGGTGCTCTGGGCCACAGGCAGGGCCGAGGGATGGACCGGGGAAATGGGCCTTAGTCCGCCAAGGCACCCAGCACAGCTTCCAGGAGACGAATGTAAGAAGGCCCAGCAGAGCCAGGCCGCAAACCACAAACACAGCAAGCAGGAGGCCAAAAGTAGCGTCTGGTGGCGAGCCGCGGGGACCAGAAACGAAGGATCACACAATATGGACAAACAGATGGTGATTACAAGGGTGAGAGAGGAGAAGACAGAGGGAGACATTCTATTAGAACATGGTTTTTCAAACGGTCTTGTGTTAAATCAGTGGTTTTTATATAAGACTGAGGACAACAGCCAAGCATTCTGGGAGATGTGCTTCATAAATATTAAATGAACCGCCATTAGTCTTCAGTTCAGCCAAGGGATAAGAAAAACATAGTAGCATAGTAATGTAAACATAATTCAAATGAGGGTCTGCAGTCATGCACACACATATACACAGACCGTTTTCTCACTATAGTTGTAAAAGTAATTATAGTTTAACAAATGATAAAAAAAAAAAACAACAACAATATAATCTGTTTGAATTTAAAAAATGACTCGTGGAAAAAGATCCATGTTGTCAGAGGGCTTCCTCTGGGACTTTTACCATGAAACAGATAAGAAAGCGCCGGGCACAGTCAAACTCATTTATTTTCTCATATTTTTGAATAAGCTTCCTGGGGAACAAGCAGCATACAAAGACCTGGAGACGCACCAAGAATGCTGACAAGCACTCTGCAAGGATTCATGGGGACTGAGGGACAAAAAGAACAAACACAGAAAACATACAGCGCTGTATCTCTGGCTTTTGCCTTTGGGATGCTTACCGGAGTCACTGCACTCTTGATTTAACGTAAATATATTGCACCAGCTGATACTCGGAGCGTTTTCCACACTCCCAAGTTTCACCCGGGATTGAATTAAATTCTCTAAATTTTGCTGGAGTGTTCTTTTCCGCACAGTCTGATTGCTCTGATTTATCTACAATAAGCCACACTGAGGAGCGTCTCGTTGGCCTCACAGAGGATCCCTGAACTCCCGTTTCCACAAAACACTCCAGAGATAACAGGAAGCTGCTTCAAGGCACATTGAATCAGTTCTTTTCTCATATCTACTTGGCTCAACCTTTAAAAACAGGACCAAAGCGCTTAATCCTGCAGGTGAGGCTGTGTTTCTTCAGGGTTAGGTTTTTAGAGAGCACATGTGATTCATCATTTATCTGGGAAGTCAGATAACTTGTGGTCTTTTACAGTAGTGGAGGAAGTAGTTACGTAAAAGTACAGTACTTGTGAGAAAATATTCTATTACAAATAAAGTCCTGCATTCAAAATCTTACTTTATACTTCTGCTCGTCTACATTTAAGAGGGAACTTCACTCTTCAAACATATTTGGCTTGTGACCCCCTTACAAAAAAAGCAGCGCCTGGTCTGGGCCTTTTTGAAATAAGTGTTGGTAGCTGTTCAACCAAAGAGACAGTTCTGTTGTAAACTTCTCAGATAGTTTCTGACCCTTCAGATTTATTCCTGCAGCTGGCCACCAATGTTGCTAGACGTTGGTATTCGGTTGGATGTAGGTTGTGACGTCCGGTACCGAAATTCAATATCAGGACAACGTCTAATGCTGGCGTGAATTTAAGTTTAAGTTGTGTTTTTAAGTAATACAACGTCTTCCAAACGTCTCATGCCAACAGCATCTTGACGTATAAAATACCGACATTCTGGTCGTGAGGAAAAACCCAACATCTGCTAAAGGCCAACATTGGGTTTTGAGGTCAACACAACTTTCATTCCCAACCACAAATGTAACATCTGTCTGACTCGCCTTGCCTTACCACTTAAACTAACAGTATGTAATGTTTTTTTAAACTAGCTGCACTTCCACTAACCACAACAGTTAAATGCTGCTTACTTGTTCATGCATCAGTAAATGATAATGATCAATAGAGTAATGTTTATGTACATTTTGCTAATAATATCTGCTCATAGTAAGTAGTATTTTGAATGCAATACTATGGTGATTGACCCAAGTTGAGTTGATTTTGACTCGTTTTTGTACTGTTCGGGTTTTTGATTTGTAGCAGTGCATCAAAGTCATCTCATGTCTTCTGTGTAAAATAAGTAAATTATATTATTAGGAGTAGCAGTATAAAGTAAATTCTACCCCAGCTCTACGATGTCAGATAGTCCTAAAATATAAATATTACTCGCTTACATGAATGGTTGAGTGACAAACAACTGCTTTGACATATAAAATACCCTTAAATGTCCAAAATGCTGTAAAAACACATTTTCCATCTTATATTGCACAAATTAAGAGCTTTCATGTTCAAAATTCAAACTAAATGGAGTGTCCACGAAGGGGAATTTACAGCTTAGGCAAGCTGTAGACAGGATTTCAAGTCTGGAGGATTTATGCCTGAGGAGGATTTCTCAGCTGTCCACGGCCCTGGCCTCTCCGTGTCATCTGAAATTTCACAGAGCTCTCAACAAAGCTTCATCTTGACTGGACTGTCGCTGGTCGACTCTTCATCCGCCGTCACGGCAAATTGAAGCCGACCCTGCGCTGTGCACTGAAACGTGCCTGTAAACACACTGTGGTGACAATCTGTCGCTACAAAATGCGTTAACAGGTCAGAAATTTGTGTTTGAGTAGAGTATGTGACTCTGGCTTGTTTTACTTTTCCCACAGCAGCAGCACCGTTCAAAGTGAGGTAACTACTGAAGCAGGAGTTTTCACAGTCTGAGAGAATGAGCTCCATTTAGACAAAATTGAGCCTCAGTTTTGTCTAAATGGTTGATGTGAAGGGATTTTTATTCGTGGCCTTAATTATGTTTGATGGATACTGAAATCATGCTCTAACTTTTGGAACTTCCATAACTCCCAACTCCTAATGCTTTGATGGGCGTAAACAGGAAGTATAATATTGCCATAGATTCGGTACATTACAGTGAGTTAAGGCTACAACTTGAGCCCTGTTTATTTAGCCTATGTTAGTTGACATTTTGGCAATGCAAGCCCCTTTAATGTATGCAGAATTAGCAATTAGCAGTTCCTATTAGCGGTCTGAATTTGATACTGAACAAAACTTAAAAACCTGATGATTCTCAGGCAAGTTTGAAGATTGTATTTTTTATTTCTAGGTGGATTTATGGACAATTGCTTTCAAGATAATCATATCCTCTGAAAAATAGCGTTGAATCCATAAATGTGTATCGTGTCTATGTGTTCAGATTTTACTGAATTATGACTCAGAGTACAAATTCTGGTACAAATTGTATTTGTTTAGAAGTCGACAAAACACAATTGCGAATGGTCTTTGTTTCCATTGAGTGATGTTATGCAAAATAAGGTGAGCTTACACCCTGGAGACAGATGGGGCCGAATGGTTAGGGTGCACCTAGGCTCATGCCCTGAGCAGCGAGTCAAGCCAGGGACTTTCTACTGTTTCTATCAAATAAATGCATAAAGTGGCCAAAATATAACTTTATAAAAACATTGTGATGGATTTCCAGCATCTGCTTTGCGTTGGATTGCATCCACCGTGCAATAGCTATTGTAGTATTTAGTTGAAGGTGACGAGGGCATCCGTAATAAAGGAAAGCCAAACCCCTTACATCTGGCAGCGGCCACGTATCTGGGATTTTTGAGAGGTAATAGTCTGCGATGTTTTGGATGTCATGTGACTTAAATGCGGAAAAAAAGTGTTTCCATTTCACGTTTGCAAAACATGGCTTTGTCAATTAGTTTGAGAAACCACCTAATGTGAGTGTATACATTTTTTGGAACGTTTCTTCCGTTACTCCTTTTTTTTGTTTGCAATTTCAAAATGCGAATTAAGTAGGTTGAAGGAAATGCGGCTACAGTCTCTGCTGCAGCTCAAGGTGTGTGTGAGTGTGTTGGTAAATGGGTCAAATCACCAGGCCGAACAACAAAAGCTAACTTCCCTTTGTTACGAGAAACCTCAGCAGCATTCACCTGTTCTTCACAGCGTAAAAACCGCTGCACTAGTAACACTGTGTGAGTGTGTGTGTGAGCACACTGACAAACATGCCAGCTGGAGTGTTTGTGCAATGACCTTTCGTTAACATCGCAGCTTCAAAATTACACTGCTGCACCACTGACTGTCACTTTCTGAATTTTTGCACTCTTTATGACAGATGCCATAACTGATATAGAAATAAGTAGAAACTGAGATTTTAATTCACAGTTGTTTCTATGGTAATCAAAGCAGTTGGATCTGAACCGAGCTACTGTCACCTGTCTGGTTTGGTGTGATAAGGTTAATGAGTGTGCTCCAGCGCTGCGATGCCTACGCTACAGTAAGTTATTTCTACCATAATGACTGAAAAAATAGTGATGAAGGTGACATTTTGCTAATATCTCATTCCCTCCAGTCTCTGCCTTCTAGTGTTGAGAGATAAACTGTATATGCAGAGACCTAATGATGCAGCGATAGTGAGACAGACACAGAGAGCCGGGCGTGAACATTAAAGAAATAGAAAGTGAAAGAAAAGCCATTGTTCTTCCTCTCCAGACAGATGGGTAATGGAGCAGAGCTGTGTGAACATATTACTCCCATCGGGCTCAACCTCTCCTGACAGCGTGAGACTAGACTGACCTCAGGGTTTAGCACTAGTTTAATAATTGCACCCATGCCACAGAGGAGTGGACTATCACTATCCTGCAGTCAATCAAAAGGGTCTTTTTGGGGTCTTTTCTTTCACTATTGATACTTCAGAGGCTGATTCAATCTCTGTGTAAAGCTCCATCGGATGTGCTTCAGGGCAGGTGCAAAGGTCATGGAGGTGAGGCACCCCTGTGTGAAAGACGGGTATTTAATTTTTTGAAAAGTGAAACATCCAGGTATTGACCTCTGAGCTGGGTGACTTGCGTGAATGCAGTGACAGCTCCAGCGCTCTAAAACACGATGTGGCATGCTTACCCTTTCCCACGAGCTGAACCACATCGAGCAACCGGTTGGCTGCTCTCCTCGCTGCCACTTTGCATGTTTCAGCGCCATGTTTGTTTGATCCAGTCATGAAGCCGAACGGCGAGTTTCTTTTTAACGCCACTTCCCACCAAAACAGAACCTGGCTATATATTATCAGGTGTTTCTGAGGGCGCACAAATTTAATTAACGTTTGTTTTGAAGTGGAGTCAGAGAGCAAAGTGAACCCTGGGGGCTTTTTCTTCTCCCTCATCAAGTGCTTTCAAATCTAACCTGGTTTCCATAGTAACCTGGTCATTAGAGAGAATATGCAATCTCTCTGTTTGCTGTCATGAATTGACTCATCTTCAGCAGGAAGAGTCCACTCACACTGAGAGTAATACACACAGATCCCAGAGACATCAAAGAGCTGTTTGTGATTAGTAACTTTCCTCACACTAGCTGCGGTCTGAAGTTTGATTTGGTACACACAGCAACTTTAGATTTTATATCATCATATAAGGGACTGTAAGAAAATGATTCCTTGTGCTCATGGGAGTGGTCTGATTTGATTTATTGATTTATTTATATATTTTTTGTTTGTTTTTGTTTTTGGTTTGTTACCCCAGATGTATATTTTATTGCAGCCTTCCCTCACATACACAAATGTAATATATGTACATACTGTATATTAAAATTCCATATACATATGAAATAAAAAAATATGTAGAAAACATATGAAACCTTTTAGAAATTGGAACTATTTTAGCCTATTTTATAGTCTAGCCCATACAAATAAATATATTTTTGATATATGTACATACACAAATTTTACGTTGTTATAAATTTAGGTCTTCATTGGATGTGTATATGTGATAATAATATATGCCCTAATAGGTGACCTTTATGGCAACATCAGTCTTGATATAGGGACATATATATCATATATTACATTTCTGCAATGTGCTTGCAGGGTTGTTAAAAAAAAAATGGCTTTAGTGTGGCAATATGCACGGGTCAAAAATCTGTTTTCACAATCGACCAGTAGCTAATAGAGCCAATATATCAGTTTTGAGAAAAAGCATGATATACACTGGATCACGGTATATTATTGATTACACATTATCTCTACCAGCAGTCTTTCCCACCTTCACAACAACAAAATATACATTAAATGTGTCAAGTTAAAAAAAATTAACCCATAACAATCAAAGACATATGCGCAGCAATGGGGTACAAATTTCAGCAATGTCATAACAGCTTATATGTGGACATTTTAACTATTTAGAAATGATCTGCTAGAAGCCTGTGTAATTACTGTCAATTACCAATCAATATTATTGATCAGCCACACAGGATCAGGAATTCAAACGCCTGTTTAATTGACACATTTTCCCTCCAAAGCCATCAGTCTGCTCCTTTATCATCTGTCACTGAAGAATGGTGCCTCCAGCTTAAATATTATAGTAATCTAGTGTTTTAGCATGTCATAAACCAACTACTTTATTTAGTAGAGTTTCAGAAAAATACCTGTTTTAGGACTGAAACAAAAAGCTGGAGTCCAGATGTTAGTTTGTACAGACACAACAGCAGCTACATCCTGCATGTTTTTTGGTTTGGGGGACACTTGTCAACGTCTCCAGCCAAACTTTTGTTAGATAGCATTATGTTTGCCAAACTCAACATTTGTTCCTCATCCTCAAATCCTGTTCTCTTGTCAAAGGAAAGCATGTCTGACAATGCAAACATTAAAGCATTAGTCTAACTCCAGTGCATCTTGTGCTTTCAGACCATCTGAGGGTAACGATAGGATTTATAGACTAACATGACGCACAGTGCTGCTCCTGTATTTTCATGTCTTTTAGCTTTTGCATTCGCTTTCACCAGCTAGGTACAGCTGATAAAATCAGACAACTAAATTCATAGCCATCAGCTAGAAATGAGAAGCTGCTTTTATTTACCTTTGTGTGAAAGGGAAGATCCATCGTTTCAAACACTACTGTGAATTTTTATGGTAAATCCACCAGCGGTTGTGATTGCAATCTGCATACTCGAGCTTCTTAATGGATACCTACACCCTCCAATTCTGCTTGAGGCATCTCTCCAAGCATAGTGTTTTAAAAATGCAACAGAAGAGTGAAGGAGCTATGACTGAGGCGTAAACATTGTGGCTATGTAGTGGGCGATGCTCGGGGTCAGAGGACACGGGGGGAGACGGACTGACTGAGAAACTACTGTTTCTGATTACTGATTCTGCTGGAAAAACAGGGAGTCTGTTGGATCTTTGACAGTTACTAGAAGCACATCGAGGCCCTTTGCGGGAAACCCTGTTGTAGCAGACTTAGCAGCTCTGTTATGAGAGACTCTCTGGTCTGTGTTTCTGTGGGATTGTCAGTGCCCTTAGCCCAGTTGTTTATCACAGCTAATGATTGCCTGTCTTGCTATGTGTGAGCAAGCAGCTCCAAGGCTGAAAAATGAAGCCAACACAGGAAGCGCCAAAAACTGCAGTTCCTCAAATGGCCACAAGAGTCTGGCTCCAAAAGCGAGTCAATCCCCATAGAGTCCCATGTTAAAATGCCAAACATCACAGAACAGTCAGAAATAAACATGTTTACAGCCTGGTAAAAAAAAAAAAAACGTTTTGGTCTCTATAGCTAATTTCCTCCTTCATGTCAACTGTACAGGGGGTGAATATTTGTTATTATAAAGTTATTCATAATTAAGGGCGTGGTCACTTTGAGTGACAGGTGAGTGAGTGTATGCTTGCCACAAACCGGCATGCACCAAAGTCTCAGCTCCACACACGTCCGACCTCTTTGCCAATATTTTTGGATAAGCCGGGAGTTAGACAGAGTCAGGCACTGCCAAGATGGCGATGGCGGAGCAGCTAACTCTGAGCTTCAAAACCGCTCTTCAGAAACCTATGGGTGACGTCGTGGAGGCTACAGCCACAGTCTATATGTATGAGGCACAAACTGGAGTTATTGTCTAGTGTTCCACTATTTATCCTCAGTGTGGCGTCAATGTACAACGTACAACAATATTACATCACAGTTAGGAGCCCGAGCATTCAGCAGCTTCCGTACTGCTACTACTGCTACAACTACTCAGTGATCATGTAAAGGCAGATGTCTAAGGATGGTGGTGAGTGTTGGTGCTGTCTGTGCCCTGTAATCTACAATTACTCAGGTTTTCTGTCTGTAACACACAGGTATGACATCTGAAAAGGAAAAAGAGCTGCTAAAAACATGTCAAGGTAGAAAATTAAAAGTGAAATTTTTCTCCTTACATTTCATCTATATTATAAACTGACTTCAATTTCTCTGACATATTAATATCTTTCTTATCCAAAATTGTGTTGTAGCACCTTCCAGCACCCACAGATTTCACTTCCTCAGTCCGAATATTAAGTGTAAGAGGATCATGTACAGTTGACTTGTTTTTCATGGTTACAATTTCCAACAAAATTGGAACTGGTACAGGAAAAGTTCACTTTAATCAATTGGCAATGACATCTTATGAAATTGGAAAAGTGCACAACTGATTTCAGCACAGAATAGGCTTTGTAGTTTACTACAATCTCCTTAAATTGTAAATGTTTCCCGGACACACTTGTTTCAAAGCTGTCAGTAGTTCCTTCTCTGTCTTCTTTCCCTAAAGGGGGGAAATAATACGCTCTAATCTTGATGTGGGTACCTCAGCCATTTTTGGATTTCTGTATCCCATGGTGTCTTTTTCAGAGCGATCAGAAAATCCCATAATCCCCCAGATCCCCAAATCCTAAAGCCCCACCACATGTGAAGAGGAGTTTAGACCCCAGCAGCTCAGCCTGAGGTGTGAGGAGGAATTTGAGGCAGTGGAGAAAAAAAAGAAGACTTTCACATTTTATCACGGTGGGAAAAGAGGTTGTGTTTATGGGGAAACTCTCTAAATCAGCCTCAGCAAAAAAACATGTCTTTGTAATTATCCTTAATTAGAATATTTAGAAACCTATTATTCTTTGCTTTAATTTGAATTAATCACTTTCTAGCAATGGTGCACAAACACAGAGCGAACCTGCACTGCACCTGAGTAAGCACCTGTGTTGGCAATAAAGATAAAAGTGGACAAACCCTTTAAAGACACAACTGATTTTAACTTTTTTCCCCCTGTTATGTGAATGCAGCAGCCTTAAGCGAAAAAGCTGAATATTGGATACTACATCAAATGTAACAGTACAGACAAAAGATTTAAGGGATGCATCTTCTCTGCGATATCCACTTAAAATCATTTGCCCATGTTTTTTGGCTCAATCTTTCAGTCTGCTTGTCAAGGCTAAGACATCCTGTCAAGTGGAAATATGTTCAAATATTTTGGAGCTGTCTGGTGGGGTTTCTTTTGTCTGTCTCGGTTTTAACAAAATGTGCAACAGACGTTTTACTCAGGAAACTTTCACAGTGGAAATGTTCAAACTCTGATACAGCTGAAGGGGATTGTACGGTATGTTGTAGATGATTAATGTATCAGTGTTTGTCTTTTTTAAAGAAATTATTATTATTTTCTTTCTGATGGAGAGACATGAGAAGATTAATGCCACTCTTGTGTCTGTCCGTTAAATATAGGGCTGAAAAAAGTGGAAACGGGGAAACAGCTAGCCTGGCTCTGTCCAACAGTAACAAAATCAGCCTACCAGCACCTCACAAAGTGATATGTAATGTCTCGTTCACTTAATCAGTACAAAAAACAAACTAATAAAGCCAATTCTCAGTTTTATAGGGGATTATGGGCCTGACAACTGCTCAGAGCCAAGATACAGTTTGGTACATAACGCTCTTAAAACAGCAACTTGTCAATATTTAATTTCAGTCAGACATTTTACCTCAAAGTATTTATTCAAACGCTTCTACAGTTAGATTTGGCGGGAAAGGCATTGCTGTTTGAGGCAGCTCTCGATGAATCCGAGCAATGATGAGAACTTGCTGAGAGCTAATCCCCCGAACATTTAGGATACAGCCTCAGATGCAGAAATATACATGAACATGAGCTTATAGATAATACTAAAGGTTCAGTGACATGAGGAGGATTTCATGTGGTGGAGGGAGTTTTGTAGCAATCAAAGTTGCCATGAGACAATCAGCATGGAGATGGTTTATAAAGGCCGTCTTTAATACCTCTATGAATATGATTGGATGATACTGGTCACTTGGTAGCAAACATATGATGCATCAAGTCAATCATATGTAACTTTGCTTACTCTGTCTGAACTAACGCGATGCTTCACTTTGCTTTTTCTATCGATTTAAATGAACAAGGAATTCATTTCACAGATTTTGATACTTTTGGACAGGTTAGCTGTCTCGCCCTGATTCCAGCCTTTATGCTAAGCTAAAGCTAACATGAGAGTGGTAACAATCTTCTTATCTAACTCTCTGCCAGAAAACTAATAAACCACAAGTCTCAAACTTTAAAGACCTTTAATACCTTTAAAGGTCTGTCTTATAAATGGGTTTTCTCTTTACAAAATCTCGAGTGCGTGCGTGCGTGTGCGTGCGTGCGTCTTAGGGCGTTAGAAAGCTCCTTTGCACAATGCCTTGATAGCTTATATATGGACATATTTACTGTTTCGAAGAAAAAAAACTTTATGGAAACTATGGAAACATTTAGAGGTAAAGTCACATGGGCCTTTATACAAATGGACAAAACTCAACTAGTAAATACATCTAAAACAGCACAAAACAATGAAATCACTATAATACTCAGTGACAAGCACCAAATCATTCATGACTACATGACCTTTGTTTCAACTTGAGTTTGAAATTATCTCATTGGATTCACAGTGACATATTAAACTCCCACAATGTGTTGGATCTAGCTAGCTAACACGAATCAGGGGAGGCACAGATATTGGCATTAATAACTATCCACCACCTTATTAAAAATCCAGAGCTGTGACCAGATCACAACATGCTAATACCTGCTTCTGCTGTCTGCGAAAACAGGGAGGATTCTTATGGGGACAGTGACGGTTTTCCACCCATTTCTTTTGCGATTCCTGCAGTTTAAGGCCATTCTGCTTCTTTTTCAACCCCCTGCATACATGAAATATTGCCAACCAATTTCTGGACATTTACAAAGTGACTTACAGTGCTGTGCTATTTAAGAACTTCCTCAAGCATCCGTCATATTACAGTTTTCAGCTGGAATGATGTATGATGATCGTCGTTCTGCCTGATTTATAATAACGTTTTTAAAAAAATCAACTCCTTTTAAATTAATTTTCCGTCACCCAAAAGGCACATACTCTATTCCTTGTGTTCCCACAGTCTCACAATGTAATGACTTGAGTTTGCTAATGGACTTCAGAGGGTTCATACAATGTGCTCAATAATCCACCCAGGAGAGACTCTCAGAGAGCTGTTATCGCCTCCACAAGTGTGAAGTTAATCAAAGTGCAGCCTCTCTTCTCCTCCACATCTTCACATCCCCCAAACGATTCAAAAACTGTTGTCATCTATCCAGGAAAGTTGAAATATTAATCTCATTACAGAATTCAATGCATTTTGGCCTGAGCACACTCTCCAACTTGTCAGATGTCATATGACTGCTACGTTCTTGCAGCCAATGAGAAGCCACGCGGGAGCCTCCCACGGGGCCGTGTCGAGCTCAGTCCCGTATTAGCATCTGGTCCTATCACATAATTAACCTGCTTGTTGACCAGGAGCCCCTATCTCTGCTGCACAGCTTTCAGCATGCCAGGTTGCCTTTATTCATGGGGGCCGTTTGCAGAGAGCAAATATTGAAAATGGATTGCAGACCTTCACAGGCCTGTTCAAGAGAAAATAAACCTTCAAAAATAAAAAGAATTTGACTTGTAGATGTTTGCACATTTGCATTTCACGTGACCTGTGAGCGATGTGTAGACTTCTGAAAAAATCAATTCATTACTCATTAACACTTAAACTGCATTTTGACCTCCCTGAGGCATATTACAAAAGAACATTGATTTACTATAATCAATCATTTTCTGCAACACCTGATGAATGACAAATGTGGTTTAAAATATGCAAAAGATACAGAGTTGAAACCATTTTTGTGGTAAATGTGTGTTTCATCGTCAACACATCAAAAAATCCTTTGAAGAAGAAAAAGGCAGAGCTGCAACAGTTACTTGATTAATCAGTTACAGATAAATAATTGGCCACTATCTTCTTTTTATCATCATCTGCTTTGGAAAGAGCAAAAATTTAAACCAACAAACTAAACCCTAACTACATTAATGTTTTATAAATTCCATAACAAAAATCTTATATATAATTAAAATACATGATTCATGATTAAAATCATGATTATCAAGTTAGACTATAATTCAGACTTTCACGCAGAAGTTAAACTCTTTAAATCAACTTGTAAATATAGTCTGCGAAGTGTAAATCATACAAAGTACTGACAGAGTGTTTCAAGCTGTGCTGAGCGAGATCCTGTTGCCCATGAGACACTGAAGATTTGTCTTGTTTACTCAAATAAAAAAGCATCAGCTATGTGACTGTTGGGAAATCTTCTCTGCCCTCAGGAGGTACAAAAAAAATGAATCCTGCATATTTATGAACTGTCTCCTAAACAGCAGTAAGTCAACTTTAGTCCAGAGATATTTAGACTCAGTCATCACTTTCAACTACAGCATAAAGCAACATAGATTATCAAGGTTGGTTAAGGGAGAAGTCTGGAGATACTCTACAGTCTCCTTATTGTTTTATTAATACGTATTACCTGTGTACAGCCACCGTTTTTTATAGGAATGCTCAGTAAAGCACTGAGTCCCTGATAAACACACTGTTATCTTTATATGTGTACATGTGTGTGTGTGTATATATATATATA
>NW_019525347.1:428134-458934 GCF_002814215.2 Seriola lalandi dorsalis
ATTGCCATTAGAGAATCAGCATAGAGACAATTCATAAAGGCCACCTTAAATACCTCTATGAATATGATTGGATGATACTGGTCACTTGGTAGCAAACATATGATGCTAAAGTCAATCATATGTAACTTTGCTTACTCGCACAATGACGCAATGATTCGTAACAGGTAGCAGGATGCAAACTCCTGTTAGCTGCATGGAAGTTGAACATGCTGCCACAGCTGGATTAACCTGTTACAGGACCCTGGGCAAGCATTTGCTTTTGGGCCCCGATTGTGGTATTAAACATCACTTTATTAAACCCAGTACATAACAAGGCAACAAAATACCCTTATACTACATGGTCTGCCTTAGCTGATATTGTACTTTAGTTGAGCAAATTTCTTAGTAAAAGTGTAATTAATTGATCCCCTCCAGACCTCTGCCACACGCCCATCCACCACCCCAACCCCCACACACTTAGGAGGGATTCAGCCCTGTGTTAAAACAGAGCAGCTGCAGTGGTGGCAGACATGTTGTCAGGTAGCTCTGAAATAATAAAACACAATCTAGGAAGTCCAAAGTAACAGATTTCGCATTTAAAGGCTCATCAGATGCCAAAACACCAACGGTTTATAAAACGTAGTAAACAGAAGTTTTTCAACTCCGGGAAGTTATCACAACAGCAACTATTTATTCTTTCTCTTTCAAACTGTAGATATATGACGTTCACATTACAAAGTACGAACGGCTCCAATCTGAATCCAGCCTTACAATCCGCCTCACTACCTAAAGGACGCACTTCTTCCTGCATTGGCTGAACATTGGCGTTAAACGTACAATACGAGGTGGAAAATTGTTGAATGTGGACATGATTCCTGGGCTGAGACCAACACATAGCGCTTCATTCATGCTTCAACCAACCTGTTCAGCTTCATCCTTTCATCCAATTTCCTTCAGGTGTTAAATTCAGCATGGATATTATACAGCAGTGACAGACAGAGATCTCTCTCCATAGTTCAGGTGTTATGAGCCCCTGATCTTCAGTCACCTCATCATTGCCCTGGATCTCCTCAGAAGCCCGAGTCAGTTAGGTAACATGCCATTCCCCAGCCACCTGACCTGTGCTACATCTGCATCCTGCCTGATCCATCATCCTCCACAGCCTTGTCTGAGACTCGCCTTATCATTCTGTAACTAATGAATTTTTACTGTACAGGGAGCTATAAATATTATATCCAATATGAAGTCATATGATTTGTTTTATATCTGGAGCAAGAGAATGTTGTAAACCAGCTGGAGTTAGAACCTATATAATATAAGAACTCGAGAGACTGGCGGAGCAGGTGCACTGCATGATGTTATCAAATAATAAAGGCTGATAATTTACGACATTACAAAGGTGGAGAACCTTTATCGATTTGGCCCATACCTCCTGCGTGCCACTATATGGATGCTTTAATTTCCGTGGGTATCACAATAAAACAGAGAGGCTGCAGTCTGGCCTTGTGAAAATAGCTTAAGCTCATTTTCAGTCTCAGTAATTTTCACCACCAGGGATTTTAAATGGATGTGCTACATCCATTACAGACAGAAAATATAAGCACCTGGTATTGCATGATGAAAGCTTTTGCTCCACTCACAATACTTCATTGCCCTGAAATATTGCATTGTTAATCATGACAAATAAATATGACAAGCAGCCACCCTGCCGTGTGTATAGAGAGGGTGTGAGTGATGTGGGAGTGGGAAGATGTTATAGCTTCTTAATCTCTCTGATTAGGTTCAGGAAAAAATATGTGGGAGAAACATAATAGAAACGTTAATGTTTTTGGCACACTCTTAAGAGCCAATTAAAATGTTTGATTGTTTACCGGAGGCTACGAGGGCAATGGAGATTTAATAGAGTTGGTTTAAAAGACAGAGTGACGCAATAAATATGTGTGCATTACATAAAATTAATACGTATCGTTGGTGTTGGGCGTTGAAGTCGTTTTTAAAGGAATAATTCAACGTATTGAAGAGAGCCATAATTGCTGGTTCCGCTAGTTTCCAGTCTTTATGATAATGTGCTAATCTGCTAATCAGTTACAGCTTTATCTTTACCATACAGAAATTAGAGTTCGAGATAGCTCAACAACCCTTGGTGGGCAAGGACCATAGACTGTACATACAGATGGACGTAGCCTCTGTTATGTCACCCATAGGTTTCTAAAGAGCGGTTTTGAAGCTCAGAGCGGGCTGCTCCTCTGTCGCCATCTTGGCAGCACCTGACTCCAGCTAACTCCCAGCTAATCAAAGAGGTGGGGCACGTGTGGAGACTTTGGTGCATGCTGGTTTGTGACAAGCATATGCTCAATCAGTTGTTAGTCAAAGCAACACACCCTCAATTAAGCTTAACCTTAATAAAATTCAAAAAGGTGAGTTGTATAAAAATTCAACCCTAACCCTCTACAGTTTGTACCAGGCTGTAAATATGTTTATTTCCACCGTAAAGTTGGGCCTTTTAACATGGGAGTCTATGGGTATTGACGCTCTTTTGTAACCAGCCTCAAGTCGCCATTCAAAGAAGTGCAGTTTTTGGCACTTCCTGTTTTGGCTTCATTCTGCTAATGCCCTGATTAACTATATACCGCCAAGAACACTCAGAACATCTACTACTGGTTTATTGTAGGTGCAACAGCTGTAGGAAAATTGGGGATGCATGTAGCATTTGTCAATAATGGTCCAAAGCTATGAAACACACTAAGTATTTTCTATTCACTGTAGCCTTTAACTAGCTCTGAAATTTTGCTCTTTCTGCCGCACTGCTCAGCACTTTTTTAAAATGCTGTCATAGGTATTGATGTCATACTGATTTTATGTTTTCTATGTAATCAATTTCAACTTGTTTTAAGTATTTATAATAGCTATGTGGTATTTTTATTTGATTTTTATTTATTTTGATTTTACGTCTTTCCATGTGATGCACTTGGTGCATGTAATTTATTTGTTATAAAGCACTTTGAACTGCATTTCTTGTATGAAAGGTGCCGTACAAATAAAAATAAAGTTTATCATTATTTTATTATTATTAACATTTTGGGAAATAGACTTTGCTCTCTAGCTGAGAGTTGGATGAAAGGATTGATATCCCTCCTACAAATCAAGCACCTCTAAAGCTCACTAAACAACAGAATATCTTGTTTGAATAATCTATGCAAAGAACAAAACAATAATTCTGCCTTTTACAGGGGTTTATGTGCCACAGATGTTTTGTTTTAAACAAACAAGATATAACTTATTTAGTTTCCCGTCTTTAAGCTAAGCTAAGCTAACTACTTGCTGGCTGCAAATTGTGAAAACGTTTCTGTTTGTGATATTTGTCTTTAATCAGGCTTCATATTTCATTTATCAAATTTGGAGTTTACTCTCCAAGGACACATCATATTATGCTCTGTATTATGCTCCTCATACAGTAAAAAATGTCACCACATCAGATTTCTTTGGGGAGGCAGGACCCTGGTTTGACCTGACCTTTGGCCTTGGGGCTTTGAATGATGGCACCAAACAACGAGTCAGCATGAGGAAATGATGCATCCATCACTGGCTACTGCTGAATAAACCAAGGCCTGACATTTGGGGCCCAATTGCTCAGAAGCCAGTCACCTCATGATGCATTATAGCTCAGCTGATAACAAGAAATATTGCGAGCACAAAGCGTTTTATCATGAGGAGAGCATTATCAGGCTGAAATGGCTACCAACTACCTGCAAGGGTTCAGCAGCTGAATCCACTCACTTCTCCTTCCTGTAGCTATCCAACAACACAACAACAGTCTGATGAATGATTATTGACAGTGTGATGCAGATGCATCTCTGAAGCTCTCTATATTGCATTTTTTCTCCTGTAAAACACCCTAGGATGCCACCTCAACCACAGAAACTGTCCTCGTTGACTTTTCTTCAAACACCGACTGTTTGAAGGAAACCTAAATTTATATTGTTCTGTACACTGGATGAAAACAGTGAAAGTGAAAAAGTGCCTTTAGGGTGTTTTGGTATTATCTCTGCTGGTGGTGTTTGGAAAGAAGAGATCACAGCATTTAACAACAACAACAACAACATCAGCAGGTTGTGTGAAAGCTTATATAGCTGCAACACCTGAGAACATAATGACATAAAGGCTTTTAAGCTCACCGCCGCTCTTGATATTTATTAACTTTATTTTCTTGCGAGTTCAGATAGAAAGTGTAATTATGGAACTATTTCATCAAATATTTGAGTAGCTAAATTAAAGTGTTACTTACAAATAGAAGTTAAAAGGCACTTTATAGAATCCTTTTGAATTGCTTATTGGATGTTTTTAGGTTTGTTTGGTGGGAAATTAAGAAAAAAATCTAATCTTAAATTCTGATGATTTGCTTATCTTTGTCACAGTTCAGTGATTCCTGACCTATGGATAGATTAAGGAAAAAAAGGTCAAAATTATTAAGTTATTGAATCTGATAATGGAGTGAAAATTTTATGGTTGGTTAATAGCATTTGTCAGACAGAACAAGCGATGTAATGCAATAATCTTGGGCTCTAGGAAGTTTTTAGACATTTTATAGATAATTGGATAATTAATTGTGAAATAAGTGTCACATTTGTCAGTGATTCTACTCTGCGAAATGTTTTTGTCACTGCGGTGACATTCATTAAACCTGCCCTGACCTATTTCTGCTTTTGCTTCGAGGGGAAACGGCGTCACTCGTCACTCTCTCTCTTCCTCATCTATCAAAGAGCAGTATAGAAAACCTACAGCTTCACCATTTTAACTGGCCTTGACCATCACTTCCCCCGGCTATCACAAACAGCGGCACCAGCAGGTCATATCCACTAATTAAAGTTAAATCCATGAGTAGCTGGATAACAGGCCAAAATAAAACTTGTTTGTTGGCTGTTTAAACTGCTCTTGGCAAGCCTGTGTGTATACTCAGCCAAAGGTCATTTGTGAGGGAGGAACCCCCATCCCGATGTGGGTGATGAGTGTTTTTGTAGTTCCAGTGACAACAGAGTGATGTATTTGAACAAGACCTTGAAGTAGATGTGAAAAGTAAGGCGTGTCAGATTTCATAGCTAGAGCTGTTGTTGTATCAGCTCAAACATTGCATTTAGTGGTTATTTTGAATTTGGTGACTTGTATCCAAGTGTATTTAAAGGTGCTATTTGTACATTTTCTTTGCCGCCAAATGTGGTTTGTTGCCGGGAGCAGGTGGTGGTGATTGTTGCTTGAGAAGCACTTTGGCCATCATTGTCTTTATAAAACAAGAGGTCATAATACACCCTCTGAGAATCTTCAGGGCAGATTGGAGGTAAAAGTGAATCACTATCAGAAAGTGACAAGAATGGTAGGGGCTAGCTGGTTAGTGTGCTAACTTCAGTAGAAAAGGACGAGAGTTAACATTGATGTTGCTTTCCACTTCTGGAGACAGCTCTTGGTGAGTAAAGGAATGAAGTTTGATGCTGAACTTGAAGCTAATGTTAACGCTAGCGCTAGCTTTGTAGCAGTACCAAACTTGTAAATAGCTCCTTTAAGTTAAAGTTGTCCCCATGTTTAGTCAGTGTGTTACCAGCTGTGTTGCTGAGTTAGCACGTGTTTGTATACATTACCACTTTTGTTCTTTTTTCTTTGTAGATGGATTGTGTGTCAGAAAAAGGCAAAAGAGAGATTGTGAATGAAAAATTCGATAAGCAATTTCTTGGCTGCAGAACTTGACGAATCTGGGTATTTTTACGAAAATGGATCCGGCTGTCTACACCCATACCTACAGCCATTAGCATTCAGCAGCTTTACCCTGTAGAACTTTGCAGCATTTGGCTGCTTGATAAACACAGGATTCTCCTCTTCTCTCATTTGCTTTACTTAACATTAATCTTGTCCACTAAACAAGTGCAATCATTGTCTTTATAGCATGTCTTCTTGTTTACAAGAGCAACATTATTTCTCCTCACGGACGGTGAAGGTATTGATCTGGGCTGCAGGGCTGTCAAAATTCAGCCCGATCTTATATTATATTGAAACAAATTGTACCTGGAAGGGTTCGTGAGAGAACTCAGCATTGACTTATCCCATCCTCCAGCCATGCATTCCCAGCTGTGTGCTTTACCAGGTTTATCACAACACTGTGCACTATTGTTCACACGCTAAGCTCCCGCATAGGGACATTTTACAGTCCAGCTTTAGTGAGTGACATTTTAACAAGAAGTCATAAAACATTTCATAGGAGAAAGGAAGGAAGACAAAATGCCAGAATCCCTGAATCCGCTCACAAAGGAAAGCAAACGGCCCCTGTGGCTATCCTGATCACACACAATTATGTCAATGCTGCTCAATACACACACACACACACACACACACACACATACACGCGCGCATGCACTTGGTCACATGCGCTTTGTAACCATGTACATCTGCACATATCCACAGCAGAACCACACACCACACACATCTAAAACACACACACGTATACATGCACAGCCTGCCAGGAAGGGCCACCGGGGTCCAGTCGTGGCAAGAGCTGGCAGAAAACTGATAAGGCTGGCTGAATTTGTTAAATTCAGCCTTCTCCCAAAGCTGCTGCTGCTGCTGGAGGGGGAGGGAAAAAAATACAACTGCACTGTAGGAACAGGTGAGGGGAGGCAGGGGATCCAAGTGAACCGCAGAGATAAACATAAACAGGATTAAAAAACTGAGCTCAACATAACAGGTTGCAAATCTTTGCTGAAGAAATTTTCAACAATAATTTTTTATGATAAATTCAAGGCAGGAATTTTTGCGTATTATCACATCTGAAGTACTTTAAATCCTAAGTGACAACGTGGCAGACGATGATCAGAGTAACACAATTTCCACCACAGTCAGGCTGACATGAAGCACAGGGTATCCTGCTGTATCTCTCCCCTATTAGTCCCACAGCCCTGGCGTTTCATCAAAGTGTCATGATGCACGTTGATCAAACCCAGCATGAGCGAGGAGGAGGGAGAAAAAAAAAGTGACACAAGCATGTACAAACAGAGGCAGACAGAGACATAAATAGAAAACACGCACATAACGCACGAAGCGGTGACCTGACTTAACATTTTACGCTATGCAGCTGAGTGAGTCTCCTCACCTCTGCCACACAGGTGGAGCTCTGGACATAAGGCATTAGTCCAGTTGTTCAATAATTGATTAAAAAAAAAGCTGTGGAAAGGACAAATCAATATGCCGCCAGTTTCACCAGGGTTCAGTCAGAAATATAATGGGCAGAGGTGTGTAAGATAGAGGCGGAAAGTCCAGCTGCACATCCACTCTAATCAAATATTAACATGGTGCTTCATAAATGAGAAGAGTGTGATACAGCCAGAGAGGCAGCCAAAAAAAGAAGAAGTAGTTTGATATCAGCATGTATTATTCAAAAGTAAATACACACTGTTAGACAAAGATTACAAACTGAGAGGTTACAACAGGATTAATGAAAGATCCACTGCTGCTCTGCATCTGTCTCTGCATCCGAGAGCGAAGCACCGTGCGTATCACCCTCTCACATCCCCCAACAAACTGGCAACCTGCAACCTGTTTCACGACACCCTCAGCGCCACTGAAATCAAGCCGGAGAAATCAATCGTCAAAAGCAAACAAAAAAGAAGAAGAAGAAGAAGAAGAAGAAGAAGAAAAAAAAAAAGAGGCTCAAAGCATCAGAAATTGAACAACTGGTTCAATCTGCTGTGACAGCTATGTACTCACCAGTGACAGTCTCTCACTTTTCCTCTTTTGATCCCTCACTCTCTCCCTCTCTCCCTTTCACTTCTCCCTCCCTCTGTTTCTCCTTTTTCCTTTCTGTGTCTCTTTCTCTTTCCCCCCTTCACTCTCTCCTCCCGATCCTCTCCCTTGCCTGCTCCTGAACAGAATGAGCCTCCACTGCACTCAGGAACCCTGTTTCTATGGCAGTGTGAGCAAGCAAGCAAGTCAGCAGGATACTGTAGTGCAAATGTCTAGGGGCAGATCCTTCACTCAGCCCAGCGAACAGTCAAACAAGCTCAATAGCCTCTCACTTCAGTCTTGTTGTGCTAAAACACCCGCAAGCCACTTCAACTTCTGTTGCGGAAAGCATTGTTGAGACTGGACACACAGTGAACGAGAAAAAGCAGGAGAGAAACCCAGTGAGGAAATATTTATTTGCTCCCCTAAAAAACACAGGCAATGCAGCAAAAAGAAAGGAAACATGCATAAGTTTAGGAGCATGAATATTGATGAGGGTATCCTCATAAATATCAAAGCTGTTCTTTGAATAGATGTCCAGATAACACATTCAAAGAGTTGTTTTATTTCTACATAGAATGAGATTAGGCAAATGCGTCATGAGGGATCAAAAGGGAGTCTTTTTTTTTTTTTGATGAGCAACACATGCAAGCCTTTGCTTTGTTCTGTGTCAAGAGAGCTTGCGGTAAGCTGCTGTGATGAACACATGTACATCCACACACTGCTTCAAGAGGCATACACCATTGATTTAATAAGCAAGGGAGAAATTGCGCCTCAGTCTGCAGTTCTGACCATGGTCATGCGACATATTGCAGCACAATCAGTACAATCTTCAACAGAGAGAGAGAGAAAGAGAGAGAGAGAGAGAGAGAGAGAGGGGAGAGAGAGAGAGAGAAGGGAGAGAGAGAGAAGAAGAAGGGGTGGGGGAAGAAAGTGCAACCCCCCAGTCTTCCCTCTATCTAGATTAGCATCAGTTCCTCAACAGCCTGTGGTCTGCAGAGGACGCCTCTGTGACCAGAGGCTCCCACTGCAGGAGAACCTTGAAATCAATTGGATGTGAGACAAAGGCAAAATAAAGAGAAATTAATTGCATTTGAAGCGCTGCACACATGCATGAAATGGTGCAGTGAGCAAGCGTTCAAAATTGTGATCCTAGAAAGCGTGTTCTGGATAAGACGAGCAGCACAGATCCACAAGGGGAGAGGGTTTCTCTTCTAACTGTTACAGACGATAATGCATTATGTATTACTTTATATCTTATCTTGTAAGAAATCAGGACAACTCCAAGGTTTTTAGAGCATCCTACCGAGAGGAACAACAGTGTCAGTGCCCCAAAAAGTCCAATACAAGACTGCAAGTCCAACTTTTCCTCTCCGTTAGCTAAATGTTACACAGTATTCCCCTGCTAACTGTGTCTGCTGCTGTTTGGTGCCAACCACGAAGTGTACAGTAGGTTTTTAGAGCCTTTTCCCCTAAAAGCAGTTGCCTGCTGTGGCTCAAAACAACAGCACAAGAGCGCTGAGGGTGAAGTAAAAAGGTCATTTACGGATCAGACCGATAAACAATGAGCTGAAACTTGCTATCAAGCTCCGTAAAGCTGAGCACAATAGCAGTTTCTCTGTATGTTCATCACTGTTTATTATTGCAACTATAGCCGGGTCTCCATTTTTGCGCAACATATAATATTTTTTTTTTTAGAAAAGCCAAAAAAAGACACCTGCGAACGATCTGTGTTTCCACTGAGTGATGTTATGCAAATAAAGCTTAGTTTTCTCTTCTCGCGATATCGTTCCAATTAAATGGCAGATAACAGATTTCCAGCAGTCTGACTCCCTGAGGCATGATATGGCAGGTGCCACAACTTGAATGCAAAATATTGTTTTGTTGAACGGTCTGAAAAACCACCTCATGTGACCGTATAAAATTTTTTGTGACATTTGAGAGTTTTTTCTGAATTCAGTTGTTTCCATTACTCGATTTTAAGTTTACAATTTCAAATTGCACATTAAGCAGGTTAATGGACACATTAACACACACCTAGAATGAACACGCCTAGTGATGACCAGGTCAACAAACCTTCAAACCACAATATTTCCCAAAACCTATCCAAGATGTTTTTGTGCCTACACATAACCAAACCTACACCATAACATTTTCACACCACAGAATTGGTTTATTGCTCAAAAATGATTTGTAACACACAGACAAACAATGCTTGTCCTGCTAATCAATGTGTCTGGTCAGAAAACAGTGTATTAGGCATATCCTCAGTGTTCACACAGACATTTTTTATTAACATGCTGTAGAATTAAAGAATAACTGGTGTTAATGAAATTATTCAATGGTGTTAAAGGTCAACTCCTTTAAAAGTATTTCTGTCTGCTTCAACACACAGCACGGTATGCTAAGAAGCTCATAGCTCATCCTTTCATTTCTTTAAGCAATTAAAATCTAATCGAGACGGTGTAAGCTGAACAAAGAAAAAAAATGTATAAAATGAAAGACACCCATAATCCTGTGGTCCTCTAGTCGAATCACATATTTCAGTTTCTTGTGCTGTAGCTGCAAACAGCATACACAACAATATCCTCTAAACGGTAACAATGCATGACAGATTGTCTTGCTGTTCGCTTCATATAAACCAATCGGCTGACAGCGGCTGGACAGGCACTTGATGGGGCATTGATGGGTCTAAGCAGAGGGATAGTGATGCCTCAGCTAAAGGTAGACTGCTGATGAGTGTTCGTCAAACAAATGTCAGTATTTAACTGAGCGCAAAATAATATGGGCTGGGACTGTGATATGAAACAAGAAAACTGCTGTCCCAAACATCATTTATCTTCTATTGAGGGATCACACACGTGATCTAATTAACTGTCAACATTTTAAACTCAGACACGACATGACTGGGATGTAAGTGGCCTAATTTTGATGAAACTTGGACAGGTGATGTATTTGACTGTGTGTTCTGGATATACCAAGGTTAAAGCTTAATAAATGGGTGGACCACGTAGTAGTTGCACTCTGGTAGTGTCAGATGGTTTCAGCCCTTTATCTGTTCGCCTCTCTCCTACTCTCTGTGCTCACATATACAGTATTTTGATAAAATCCTGATTTTATGACAGCAATGTGGTCTGGCAAAATCAAACAAGTTAAAAACAAAGACTGGTTTAATTTCGGCTATATTTACCTGTAAAATAATCGCTGAGAGAGAAAGTTAGAAGCTTTAGTCAATTGAATGAGAGGCATAGAGAGGTGTGCCTGCAGAGGGAAAGCCTGACCTGACCTGACATCGTGCTGGCGGGACAATACTGGCAAGCAACACTGCTTGTTTGTGCAAATCATTTTGAAAGAGGGATGGCCAATGGGGAAACTGCAACACTCTGCCACCCTACCAGTGGTGTAACCTTATCACTCAGTCATGCAGCATTCGGTTTACCAATGGTGTAACTTGATGACTGACTGAGTGAGTGATCAAGTTACACCATTGGTAAACAGACCAGTTTATAGGGTTGGCCCTGCAGTTTCAGTCCAGCCAAAAACTAAAAGGCTTAGTTGACTCTAGTTCATACATATAAAACTTGCTGAACACATGTCCTTGCAAATCCCATTAATCTGAGTAATTACATTGTTATAATTAAAAGTGAAAATTTCAAACTCAGACTTATGAAGCATGATTAATTAATTGTTTTGGCCACTTTTGGGGTAGTTAAAAACTGGGAACACTGTAGACCTTCGAACTGAAAAAGGTATAGGCTGAAACTACAGTTTGTGTCTTCCCTTTTTGTAAAACATAACTTATTTGGCATCAAACATCACAATAAACAATACGTATAATATCTGACCATGTCGTATTACTGTAATGCAATAATCATACATTTTTTTTGTTGGTTAGTTAAACATGCATGACCTTACTTTTCTGTCCACTTCAGGGCCATACAACAAACTGTGAACAAGGCATCACCTTAAAGTCTGAAACAAGGAAGCAAAAAAGTCGTGTTTTTTGCCACCTGATAAATGAAAGACCAATTTTCACTCGTCTTTTAGCTCTGGTTCAGTCCTCACCAGCTCCTGAGGGAAATACCTGGTTCTTTAACTACATCACTAAATGCTGCTCTGTGTTCACCTGCCAGTCTATGTCTGTCTGCTGTTTGGTGCTGATCAGGGAGCACACAGGGGGTTTATTATCAGTATTTTTTTGCTGCAAACAGCTGCCTGCTGCTGTTCATGAGAAGCAAGGTTAATGAGTAAAAGTGAGAGTGAACCAAAATAGGAAAGGTGCAGGGTGCAAAAACTAAAACAATATGTTAAAAAGCTGAGGTGAGCTGTTAACCCCATCTCCTAGAAATTATGCTTCTATACAACTAAAGTGCGACAGCAGATATGTTTTGTAGAAAATGTGAGTGCCGGCTGGATTATTTTCAGAGACAATGTATTCTTTTGAATGAATGAAGCATTACATTTATTAACGGTAACAGGAGGTGGTCGGTGTGGATGGCGGGCGCACAAAGACTGTCACATCAGAGACCAGGGTTTGCATCCACAGTTTGCATCCTCTGGTTCAGGCAACAAGAGCACTTTGGTTAAGGTTAGGGAAAGATTGTGGTTTTTGTTCAATGTAAATAAATATCTTGTGTCTTAAGTCATTGTGAACTTTTTCTTTATTAAACCAAGATCTTTCTCCAACCTTGACAAAGTGTCTAAACATAACCATACAAAAAATGTAATAATGCTGCAGTCAATTTGTCAATATTAGATGATGATACTAGTTAGCAAAACTTGCTATATTAAACATATGGTATTGCTAACCCTTTTTTATTCCGAGCTACAACCTGCTCTGTTGCAGCTGCATAACCGGATTGTACAAGGTGGATAGTGGATAGCAGCTGTCTGTGTTGTACTGGCAATGTTGATGTTGAAAAGCAATATAAACACGGCGGATGTTTAGAGGTGCATATAACTGGTGGCAGGACAAGATCAGGATCAACATAAGCTTCCTTATCATAAATGCAAAGGACTACAACAGAGTCTGCCCCGGCTGACTGTGTGAGAAAATTGTCTTAAGGCAAACATGAGATGAGAGAGGGAGTTCACCATGCAGGCCCAAGTAATGAGGGGCATGACCTGACTCTAGGCTCTGAAGCAAAGGACACAAGGGCATTCACAGGCCCTGAGTCTATATGGGCCAAGTCAAGCTCTCAGCATGGTCCTTGCAATGACATGGGTGTGTGCGAATGGTCCACAATAATTCATGTGTACACACTCGCTGGATTCGAAGCACTGAGCAGCAGCAGGCATTTGTTTAGGAGTCCACCTGGAGAAAGCATGTGAGGTGAACCAATAAGCTCACAAAACTGATTGCAGGGCTGCAGGCAGTGAATTATACTCTTGGCTGACAGTGATGATATTGAGGATGGCACTAAGGGCCTGTCTCAGGAGCAGTGAAGCACAACCACGGTGAGCAGAAAAATGTATCCTTTGTCTCTAGTTTGCTAGTTTTGCAGAGAAAAAGGTCGCTATGTGCCATTTTACATGCTTGTGCTACAAAAGGGAACCTAACATGGTAAATAACACCAGGGTAAAATAGCTGAAAAAGAGCAGCAACCACAAACACAATAGAAAGTCAGCCATGCCACCCGGGTGGCTTGCAGGCCTGGGGAAACTGGGAGACCAATGAAAACACACAGATACGAGGAGCAGACGCCTAGCAGAGGAGCAAAATGGAAAATAGAATTCACTTCTAAACATGTAAGAAACCAGGAGACGGACATTTTCCTCTAGATAGATGGATGAAGTCATCCCTTCTGGAGCAGCAACCTGAGCATGTGTAGCTGAATAATGTAAGTGGATTAAGACTGATTAGGGATCGCTCAGGGTCGACTTCTACCCAAGAGACCAAACAGTAAGGAGAGAACATTTAGCTGTTTTCGCCTACTGTGTGTACAGGACACAATAAAAACCAGGAAGACCGAGAGTAATGGAATGTAACTAAGTACATTGACTCCAGGATTGTCCTGAGGTACTTGTACCATTTACCATTTGATGCTACTTTGTACTTCTACCCCATGCACAACAATTCAGGGACACTTTTTACTACACTACATTTTTCTGACAGCCATAATTACAAGTCATTTTTCAGATTAAGATTTTACCCTCATCCTCCCACATGTGTGAGACAGTTGCGGTCAAGTCACTAAACTTCAAGTCGAGTCTCAAGTCCCCGACGTTCAAGTCTGAGTCCAAGTCTGAGTCGCCAATGAAGAGTGTGCTTCACCGTTTCAAAGGGAGTTTATATCCTGTGTGAGTCCTTGTCTCCAACTTCTGAGTCTGGGAGAAGTCAATGTTTGAGTCCGAGTCCAAGTCCTGTCACAAGTCCTGTCGAATTCTCGAGTCCTGAGATATTTCCCTTCTAGGCTTCTCGCATTGTTTAATCAATTTATCTGTTAGAAGGATGAACAGGTCGAATCAACCAATATTTTAAAAAACAAAACAACATAAAAACAAAGATTATATAAAGTCAAAAATATGAAAACAGATTAGGACAACAAACTTTTCTTTGCTTGTTTCAGGATCTTCTTCCACCACTGCCCAGACTATTGAAGAAAATGAGGCAGTACTTGATACCGTCCTGCACAACTGACTCGCTGAAACTATGAACTATGCAAGGAGATAACATATAAAACGGTGAAGAGATTTCCCTGATGATATGGTCAGTCTGAGTCTTTGGCGCCAAAATCTCTTTACCTGTGCATGTGTAAGTCGATCTTATCCAGTATTAAACACCGCCTTAAGCAATCAGGAAGGAAGAAGGAAACACTGCATTTCTCGTCCGACAGCTCCTTTCACTTTTCTCTGACTGCAGATGAGAACATCACTTTAAAGGCAGCTCACTGACCCGTCTTTGATCATTACTCCCATGATGTTTCTCAGGACGTTTCCAGTGTTTCCTTGACATTGGAAAAATCCTGTACTCACCCCCAAGCCTACAACACAACAACCTGCATACTCTAACCTAAGTTAAAGTACATTTGGCCACCTCAAACAAATCTGTTTTCAGTGCTTCTTAGGCATTTTAGTTGATGAGGACATAATGTGGAAAAATGATGATTTGGTGTGTAATGAAACTGTGAAGTCACTAGGGATCATCAGCAAACAGTTGTGTTCTTGCAAGTCAGACAGAACACAACAAGGACGCTGAAAAGTGATGCGCATCCTATTTGTTTCCACAGTTTGTGTCTATTTATTGAAAAAGAAGCTAACAGTGTAAGCTTGTATCAGTTTAAAACAAAAAACAGAACAAATTCACCTGTACAATCATTTCATTTTGTCTTGTTTTAAATAATCTACTGAAGCCATCCTCACAAAATGGTCCAGGATCTCCTGCTAGTTATTGAAAGCTGTCGTCATTTGAATCCAGAGCTCTGGTTCAGCTACAAAGAATGCATTACGTGCTTTACACAACAGTATGACCTATTATTGTAGTGTGTATAATGGTGAAGCAGTGGGCTCCGTTGCAGGCCCACAAAAGGGGTTTGATTTATTTGTATTTCAGTTTTCAGCCTGCTTGTCTTCAGTTGAATGTGTATTTCTTACACAGGTAATGGTTTTCATGGAACAGAAAAACCATTTTCTGCTGAGAGCTGGTTTAATTTCAGATTTTCACTCATCACACTTCCTAACACCTCTTACACAAGGACATACAGAAGACTAAATATTCTCTTGGGGGAAAGCTCTTGTGGCTCATCCACTCCTTATCTTTCTCTTCATCATGAAAATGTCATAGTGCCACGGCACGGTGTGCTCTGCTTTTAAAGGGAAGGACAATGGGGTGATCTGATTGGTCTTGCTTCACCTACTTAAAATGTATCGCTGCTCCCACTGAGTTGTAGCTTTGAAACACAAAGTGATCAAACGATCTTCATGTGTACTTATGAAGCCTTATGTGTGTTTTTTTTTTGCCACTTGTTATTGATCCACAAAACTAAAGCCTTTAATTTTTTTTTGCAAAAAAATTTGTGTCTGTTCTATTTAGCTGGGCTGACATGGTCCCTTGCTGCCGGTGTATGTGGATAAAGCAATGGCCTGAATACATATATCACCTCAAAAATGCTCTGGCATATCCAGCAGGGTCAGTCCTCACCAGGTATGCACTCAGCACAATTCATCTTTCTAATGAACCGTACATCAAGAGCCTCCTGTCCTCTTAGGCCTCAACAACACATTGGATCTGCTTGTGGCTGGTGGCCCAGTGAGAAAATCTAAGTAGAGTTCAAAGGGAACTGAGCTTGGGCTGGAGGGCTGCATTCCCTGGGGACTGATGCTGCGAGAATAAAAAATCTAAATCAGAATCCACTCAGGTATTCACCTGAGGAGATTTAATGCAGCTGGCTGAAATACCTCCGCACATCAGCATGGCTGACCTGAAACTGTGATTTAACTTGGAAAGGATGTGAAGAAGGTTAAAGGAGAAACTTAAGTAAGACTGGACTCAGGAGGTGCAGGCATGAGGGCATTTTTCAAGGACTGGAGGACATTTTCTGCTGCTTTAATGAAGCAATAGATGAGATAGGCTCTGTTCTCTTTCTCTCTGGTATCGGGAAATACAACAATTTTTATATAGATCTGCACAACATAGCCAGATGATTAAATGTCTTTACATGATGTTTTCCTATGATGGCCCCAAAATAAATCACAGCCACAGATCCAGCTGGTGTATGTGTAAAAGCGATAATAGTAATTGCAAATTCAACCTTTTTTTTTAATAAGATATATATTTTTTGTTTTCTTTTGACCATGATTAAGCTCAGTGTGTAGAAAATTATTGAAGAGGTTGCACGTCTCTCTGCCAGAAACTGGAATTGCACATATGATGAATACAGACGTGATCAAAGCATTGTTATCATATTGTTTTTGTGCGTTTTGTGCTATGTAAGCCATACTAATTGTATTCAACCATGTTTTACAACAGGGGACTCTGAGGCCAAAAACGAAACTGAACCATCAATTTGCAACATGTAATTAGTTCAAAAATAATATTTGTAAGTAATTCTGATAAAATGAAAGGAAAAGTTATGTAAGTATCAAGGCGGTAAAGGTAAATCAGGGATGTTTGATGACCTGTTAAAGAGGGCATCTTCGATCTCATATGGGTATCCTACTTTCACCTATACAGGGATTTAGTTTGACAGATTCAGTGACTGTGATGCTACTGATGCTGCTGCTGCTCGTGACCTTATTTGTTTATGTATATTCACACGAATCTATTTTTATATATGATGTATCGTTTGATCATGTCAGCTGGGCTTGCTAAAACTAGTCATTGTGTCTAGCTGCTGAAAAGATTTGATGGTAATTGCAAATGAAAAGGAGCCTTATCTTCATTAATTGCGAACCCCTCCACTAAACAGCAATTGCCACGCCATGCCTGTCAAACTGTCATATGCCAAAGCACTGCACATGGGGTGGCGTCTTTTTTCTTTAGCCTTTTTCTAAAACCAAACCAATACAAGAGCAAAAGTGTGAGGAAAGGATTTAACTGTGTGTTCATCTGTTCTAACATGAGCTGCAAACGTTAGTCCTCACTGGATCTAGGGAAGTTTACACTCCAAACACTCCAGCCAAATTCATTTCCCGAGATAGCGATACGTTCGCCAAACAGTTAGTCCTCATTGTCTTCAGTGAAAACATACTGTTTGAAAATACAAACAGTGAAGCACAACTCAAACCTCTGTCTGGCTTGTCCAAGTATGCAAAACTAAACAGCCAAACAGTGCTGCGTTAGAATCAAGTAACAGAGGGAGAGAGGGAGGGGATGACGTGCAGCAGACTCGAAATGCTACACGTTCTACCAGGTGACCAACTGGTGCGCCCCAAACATACCATTTATAATATTTAATTTTGTGTGGTAGCTCTACGCTGCAATACAAGAATGCTTCTTCTGTATTTTTTGTTTTATACATGGATCATTAGCTGGTGATGATGCTGACTTTTTGCCTGAGACTTAGCTTTAGCCTCTGTCTTTTAGCACAATATCCAACCCTGTCTCCTAGAATGACACTTATGTCTTATGTTTCTACATTGTAAACCAAATTACATTGTGGTGGCAAAATAATCTCTGGCTGGATTGTGTTCGGAGGCAAGATTCAAAAAAGAAAAAAGTAGTTATTGATGGCTTATAACTGATCTTTAAAGCATTAGTAAAGGATCTATTAACTATTACTTACAATGTACAGACCCTTTAGAATTGGTGCTTTGTCAGAAAGTGGTACCAATTTAAAACTCAAGTATGGAGGGTGATTAGTATTTATTTTTTCACTGCTCTTTGTAAAAGTTAAGCACAGAAGCATTTTGTTGAACCACAGAGGGAAATATAATTTCCTAATCAAGTAAGGCAGAAGCCAGATAATACAGGACTTCTCCTTCCAGTGCTTTGCGCAGTCAATAGAGTGTGTTTCCTTCTCCTCTCAGACTGACCTGCTCTACTCTGAATGCAGGGCAGCTCTCAAACACTGACACTTTCTCTTTTCAGTCTTGGCCAAATGCCATAGGGGCTGTGGCAGTAAGACTACTTCTTTGCACTGTATAGGATGTTGAACGCACACTGATTACCATGTAGAACCTGTTGGTATGCAGAGCCCACTCACCATGATGGGTATTTTTAGAGTGAAGTGGGCCCACAGTGAATTTTACGTGAAGGGAATCCTTAAAAGGGGATTCAATCATTGTCAGCTGTATAACAACTTAAAAAAAAAAAAACACTGCCAATCTAAAAAAGCCTGAATATGACACGTGTTGGTGGAGAAAGTAATATTCAAAGCTGCACTCATCAAAATTTTTATATCAATAATTGGTCAAATTAAGAAATGTAATATAAAAGCACTTATTTACAGTGATGAATTATCACAAAATCTTATGTTTAGGTTTGAAGGTATCTTTCGTCAAGGCTTTCGTCACATGTTGTTAGTATGTGGTGTTTCATTTGAATTGGGTTGGAAAACGATGGATACAGACTGGACACTGACTCACTATCGGAAAGTGATGCGATGGCTTGCTTGCATACGCAGTTTTAAAGGGGTGGCCAAGGTGCCTTTACAATCTAATTGATCACACCAGATGCCACCACAACATTTTTGCAACACATCATTGGTTTCCATCTTGCCATGGGGGGGGTGTTTGTTGTTTTGCTGTGGCTGAATATAAATCAAATACTACTCCACTAGGACCCCAGGCCAGCAGGACACAACTTTTCAGTTACAGTGCAGTTTAGTTATAAACAATTTAACCATTGACTTTTAAAAAATTTTAAGTTATTATTTTCATTACAGCTGTGATAACTCACTCAAATCTCTTGTTTCACCCATTCCCACCCCTTACTAAATTTAACAACGTTTTGCAGTGCGTTTTGCGAGGGGGCGGGGCTAGTTCAGGGGGAGTTAAACTGGGAGTTAAACTGGGAGTTAATGCTCATCAGTGTAACAACGCTGAGCTTCAGAAAGGCTGAGAAAACAGTAGGAACTAAATTAAAAACAGTTCTTGAAGTCGAACAGTTATCAGATGTCAGTGAAACGGTTTTATCTGCAGAAGTCTCGAGACGACCGGAAGTGCCGCTTTCATCTTAATTAGCTGCACTTGCCTCGGTAAGCTAGCTTCTCTGCTCTTTCTTGCTAGTTTTGTTTGTGTGTTAGCAACAAAGCTGTTTTCATGTAAAGCTCATTTTTAGCATTTTTTTTTTTTGTGGTTTGTGAATGTCTCTTCCCCCTATGCTGCTAGGGATGATTTATTGATTTGCAAAGCGGTATTTTTGATAAGAAATGATGAACTACAGATTTCCCTGTTTCTGCTGAGAGCAGTTAAAGCCAAATTATTATACTCACTCAATTAGTGAAACAGGCTGTGTTTCTATAGAGAAATACAATTTTGCTTTCACTGAATAAATATGGTTTGTACCGAACCAGTCAAAAGTTTGGACACGCATTGACTCATACTGTATATTTTGGCAAAAACTGGAACAGTTTCATTCAAATTTCATATATGATGTTTTTATTGTATCAATATATGTTAGGCATATTTTCTGAGAACAAAATAATTGTAATATTATTGACAGTTTGGAAGTGCAACTAGAGAGTTACACAATTTTCAATATGTTCAGTTTTTGCATTCAGTCTGCACTTACTTCAAAGCTGTTATGATCTAGTATGATGTTGTACAACAGAGACTATAAGGCAGCTGTTTGTAAATTCAGGCCAGGCCTTTTATTGAGTGAGAAGATCCACTGAAGAACATCCAACAACAAGATGGCGAGCCTCCCAGCTTGACTTCCAGGAACCCGGATTCACATTGCCACCGAAACAGCCGGATGAGCTACCTGCTTTGTGGTAGGATCGTGCCAGTCACCTGTATTGGTACCATCTTGAACACACATTATACTTAAAGAATGCACTGTGTCTCTGACAGATCAGCACTTTGCAGACTTTGTTTAAATTTTGGACTAGCTTGGAAGTCACTTGAACTTTGGGAAATCTCACTTAAGGACAGTTTTCTCAGGTTTAAAGGGCCCAGGTTTTATTTTTTCATATTTATGTAAATGTGATGAAAGTCACATTGTTTTCCTCATAAGCAAAGTTTCAGTTCACTGTATTCACTTGTGTTTATTGTTATTGCACTTAAATAGCTCTTTCTGAACCTAGAACCTAGTGTACTCACCCAGGAGTGGGTTACAGTGGTTCTGCTGCTCTGGTGACACTCATTTGCATGCTCATGTGGACTCTGTAGTAATATTATTTAGCTTAGGCTCAGTGGTTAGCTAGCTATTAGACCAGTGCTTAACCCCTGTGCTGTGAAGCAAGATCAAGTGTGCTGTGGAATTTTAGGACGACCAATTAATTTTTATGTACCTAATGTGTCCTCCATTTTGGTAACAGGAGGATGAGTAATTATTTAGCTGCTAATCAAATCAGGTAATTCCCTCTCCCTCCCTTCCTGAGGTCATGACGTTAATCACACAGCTATATTAATAGCAATTTTTCCATCCACTAATTCTGTCCTTATATAGCAACATAATGCATCAGCTAGTATTTTTGTGAAAGTGATGCTTGTGAAAGTTAAAGTTCAATTCTACCCTAAAGCCATGAAAGATTAAAGCTGCACTGTTTGCCCAGTCTGTTTTATGTCACCAGAGCTGTACACGTTCTCTCTCTCTCTCTCTCTCTCTCTCTCTCTCTCTCTCTCTCTCTCTCTCTCTCTCCCTCTCTCTCCCGTCTTCCCTCCCTCTCTCTCCATTTATTTTGATTCTTGTCTGCACCCGTCCTCTCCTCACACTCTGTAAATTCAGGGTTATGATTATTACAGCTGCTGGTGATATGAACGTGGCACTTGTTTAATCCAGATAAGAGATAAATACAAATACTGTACAATATTAGTCTTTTTGACGTCATTCAGAGGAAGTTGGCACTGAGGGTTTGCATTATGCATTTTTGTTTGGTGATTTGCTCTCAGCATTTGACTACTTAATATCATTAGCTTTCATAAATGAGCTCAGAAAAAGGTCCTTTTTATTTGTCATTGTTAGACCACATGGAAAAGTGGTCTAAGACTTTTGGACCCCACTATATGTTTTAGGCTATTAGTAGTATTAGTACTAGTATTAATGCATATATACAATTCCACACACTGTGCAGGCACATTAACAATACAAAAACCTCCCTTCCTTCCTAGAACTGCCTCTGAGATCTTGTCAAATACAAGAATGAATTTTGATACTGTACTTGACGTTTCTTATAGCCAGTTATGCCAACATTGGCTACGTAGCGATAGCGTATATTATAATCATACATCTAATCATGAAACAATGATGTGATTGTGATTTCGTCTATGAACCAGAGTAGAAAGGTAGATTAGAAGCTGGTCATCATATTGTTATAATGTTGGAAAGTAGGAGGACTGCTGTCTAGAATCTCAGCAACAAACCCTCGGGTATGCAAGGTACTTCTGCTGTAATTATGGTTGAGTAATACAGTGATATGATATGGCTCCAACACTGTACGGGGAGGTTTATCCCTGAAGCTCCAAACCTCTGCTGTTGGCCCCCAGCCTTATGGTGTAACATTTTGAAAGACATATCCGTGGTTTGTTGCAGCCTTATGCAGATGAAAATCCTCTGCAAGTGACAGAATGCTGCTGTCAGAGGTGAAATTTCATAATGATGCTCCATTCATCACTTAGTAATGCTTCTCTTCTCTGTCTTAATCCAAACCTGGCTCGACGAATGCATTAGTGACTGTGTTTTGTCAGTAACAGCCACTGACAGGTGATTATTTACCACACTGATGGCATAGACCGCCACTTCACTGTCATGTCACACACACACGCACTGCAATACCAGCACACCCGACTCTGTTCTTAATTACACGCTTGGCTGGGGATTAGCTCGTCAAAGAGGGGGCTACAATCTACAAGGGGAGAAATTACCATCAGTGTAACTTTCCATGAGTGACCCCATAGGTCGTTACTCAGAGCTTGTAAGATATGGTGGCTCATTTCTGTCCCTCTCCCAACACGTGTCACCTGTTGTAATGTTAAAGCCACATTAACAATTCACTGCGGACATTAAAACACTGATATACCAACAGACTTTGTCTAACTGTCATGTAAGTGAAAAAGATTAATATTATATTCATAATCTACCTGGTGGTACATATGCAAATCGGCTACTCTCTGAAACCATTAAATACAGGTTTGCTATTCCTTAATGAATTCCAAATTATTTCTTAAAAGTTTCTAGGAAATTACTGTGTGTAATTTTGTACTAATAATAGGTAAAAAATAAAAAAAAGAAGATTTTTGAGAAAAAGAGTTTTGTTGAGGTTAAAAGCAGCTGTTGGTTTCTGTTGGTATTTCTATGAATTAAGTGCTTAATTCAATCTATGCATTTATTCATCATCCCTTAATTATTGTAATTTTTATATAAGTGAGGGTATGCTAAGTAACAGAAACACTTCTCTGTAGCTAGGTGTACCTAATAAACTGCTGATAAATGCCATTGAGCTTATTTCTTTTAAATATTTGTTTAGGTTTAACTTTCTCTATATCCGGCAGAAACTTTTTAAAAGCTTTTAAATTATTTATATGTTTTAGAAAAGTTTGCATTTCCTGGCACTTCTTGTCACAGTGTTTTCTGGGCAAAATTTGTGCCTCTGCCTCAGAATTAATGAATTTCAAGTAATTTGTCATAGAACACAATATGTATCTGGATATTTATTACTCCATCTTACAGATAAATGAAATATGCAAATTCAGTGGGTACATCTGGTGATGAATAATGGAACATGGCCCCCAGAGTATGTGATTATAACTTCTTGTTGTCTGGCCATATGTCAAGAATTCAATATACGGTGTACTTCACTGTAAGTTTTAGAGTGTTTTTTTCCCAAGAACTCTTAACTCCTCTGATCTCCTGTGCCACAGTCTAGCATTTGCTCCACTGATGTAATATGAGTGATAAAAATGCAACCGGGATACATAGCTGTTTTCACATCTCCAGTGTTTCACAGTGAAACCGTTAAGCAATTTCCCGCATGTGGACAAGCTGTAAGGTCATTCCATCAATTCTTGTCAGCTCAGGTAACATCATTTCAGACTGGGCCTTGTCTGCTTTGCAGAGGGTGCTAATATAATCACAGGATGAAATGTCACAACAGACCTCAGATTGCACCTCTGTTTCCCCGTTCTGTGCAAACAAGGAGTAGAAAAATCAGATTTTTTTATGATTTTACCTTGGTGCTCAAAAGCCTCCTGTTCTGCCAACTGCTTGAACCTACTTAGACACAAAGAAAAACGCACATTTATACACACATACTGACATGTTCACAAATCTACATGAGCACATACACGTAGACACACTTTTCTATGCCTCCTAGTCTTTTGTCATGAGGTTGTTATTCAATTTGTCCTTCCCCCATCTCCCTGATTGTACTTCTTGTGGGTCATGTTTCCTCAGGGGATTGTTAATGGCAGTATAAGTGAAAACACAAAATATAGGAAGAGGCAGAGATTCCAGGAAATGGGAATGATACAGTCTGAACTGATGGAGGGCCTAAGGCACCATATGTTCTAGGTGCACTATGACTAACACATTTTCTGGCAGCTCACGAACACAGGATTTATAGGCAGACACAAAAAAAGTGCTGTCTGCAACCTAAAATAGATATTCTACCACTGTATAATGGACTGTCTTATCAACTAATATATAAATTGGTGCCCTTTCTCTTTGGCTGAACACTAAAATAAATAAAGAAAAACATCTTCAATCACTGTCATGATATGTGCTGGCAGAGTAGAGTACACTGTTGGAATCAGAGTATAAAACAATGCAGTGTTGCATACATATTACACCCTTGGTTTGCCCATTAAGGATTGGTATTTGTATTTAATTTAGCCTTTCATGCATGCAACGTCTCTATCTAATTAGTGAATAAGTTGTAATATAGTAGACCACCTCCTCATCTTGTCGTAGCCTGTGGAGGGCTCCAGTTTTAGTAGAAAGGAAAACATCTCACATCCTTCACCCACAGGCAACAGATGAAACAGATCACACCCTGCTGTTTACTGGACCTCTGAAATACATGTGAGAATAACAACACTTGTTTCACTGAGTCACTTCACCACTTACGAAGTAGCATGTATGTACACATATAGATACTATATGGAACATATAGTTTGATCAAATCTGAGCACATTATCCAAATGAGGTGTGGTGTCTTATCACAGCTGAATCAGGAAATAAGACGCTATGGATGATTCATCATTATAATGAAATGTCTTTTTATATTATCCTTTATACAGTAAGATGATCTAAAGAAAGAGGTTGTTTGGGAAAAACAGAAAAGATGAGTTTTTGTTGTTGGAAGATGATGAAATAAGGAACTGACTCGCTGAAAATAACTGTTTTGAATTTTTAGTAAATGTCTTTCTAATCTATTGTGTTTTAGTGCAAAAATTGGGCAATAACTTTGCGCGTTGTATTATTATGTGCTATGTAGTCCTATAGTATGTGTGATGGACTATTTCAGCAAGTATGTCCAACCGTGGGACAATTTTGTTCATTGTCCAATAGGTGAGTCAACATTTTCTAGATACGGTAGCATGTGTGTCTGCAATTTCTTTCATTTTTCACATTGCTTAGTTCTTTTGATTTATTTAAGAATAATAGATGTAATTTCAACCAAAAAAAAAACATTATTCATATATGGGGGTATTTTTTGTGTTTCGCTCTGAGAATAGTGAGGAGGCAGTGTTAGATGTTTAAAGGTCATATTTATCAAGATTTGCATGAGTCTTGTAAAAGTTTTTATTTAAACAAGAAAGGGAAAACTTCTGTTTTGGTCGGGGGGCAAATATTTTAACACCTCTCTGACAAAGTGTGAACAAAAACTGAATATAGTAAGCTTCATTTATTGTGGTGTGGTGTGTATGCTGACATGTGTTAGTTTGTACCGGAGCAATGTTTCTGTTTTTCTGTTATTTATGTTTACATTTTAGTAAAAAGATCTTTTTAAAATTACATAACAGCAGATTGGATGAAATTTGTAATATTATTGTAATAATATTACCTGATAATTACCTGATCTCTGCTTTTTTTAAACCTGCATTAATTGATTTCTGGCCTCTTGGCAGCAGCACAACAGACTGTGACACAACAACAGTGACACATTGTAAAGTTGTTATGGGGAACTCATCAGCAGACAGTTTCCAATTTACACATGAACAGTTGCGGACATGGAACAACTGCTCTGGATTCAACTTGGACAGATGGTCCATTTTGATTTTGATTGTTTGTTCTGGAAATATTAAAACACTACATGACCACTTAATAGCACAGAAATTAAAGGCCAAATTTAACTTTGACTGGTTTGTATACATACACCTTTTTGCAAATACCCATCTAGGCTTATACATTCTTCTGACTAATTACAGCACAGTTATTAAAGGTAAAAATTAAAGCTCTGAGCAGAATTAATTGATTTTTTTGGCCAATAGTGGTAGTAGAACATGTAAACACAACACTGGCATAAATCGATATGGTTCACCTGTTAACAAACAACTGCCTAATTACACATCAGCATTAATCTGGAGTCACCTCATAAATCTTCTCCTGTGGGTTTCTTAATTGCAACACCTGTCACTTTACACATAGTCATATGATCCATTAATAATATCAAAATATTAATAAGTACAGCTTTAAATCAAGACCTGTATTCAAAACAAATCAGTGTTATTTTTGCAGCTATACGATAATAAAAGATAGGGCTGATAGCTGGCGCATTTTAAGATTTATTTTCCATTTGAAAAATACATGAATCAATGAAGGTTTAGGGCACTGATGAGGTGCCACCCTTGCTTCTTTTAAGCCAGGAAAAAATGTGCACCTCCTGCACTGCCTCTACACTAGTTATACTAAAGTGTAACCATTGACTTTTTCATCTGGAGATTTTTAGTTGCAAATAAAATAATCAAGTATCATACAGGTAAAGTATCATCAAGTTCTTTTGCTGTTTACGTAATATTGTGTATATTGTCACATCTGAACAGTAAATCTCCGGTTGGGAGATTAATAAGTAAGCAATATCATGAATGGAACTGAAAGAGATCAATCTCTTTTCGTCTGATAATTGTGTGCAAACTTCCATAGTAACTTATTATATTATCAACACCAATCTGCAAAATTTGACTTTAAACTAAGTTATGTGAATATATCACTTTTGACTCAGGTAAATTATAATAGGCATTTGTCACTATTGTATTGACATTTTGTAATAAAATGATAAAAAAAAATAAATAAATAAAATAAAAAGTATTCACGAGATGGATTAATAATGAAACAGTAAGCTCCTCTGGCTACAACATAACAGAAGTATATTTTAAGTTACACAAAAAATTTCTCTCAACAATCTCGTTCCAGTTTGCAGCCCCAAACCAGAGTTGGTTATGTCTTTACAGAACTGATTTCTGGTTTTGTTCTTTGCTGGAACCAACACAGTAATTTCATTGTTCTTCTATTTTTTACCCTCTGAGACTGAACATTAATTTGTTTGATGACGTGTACAGGCCCCAAGTCTGATTCTACACCATCAACTCCGAAAGCTTGACAGGAGTGTGGGCCCCAGAGGCCCGAAGCTTTTCACCGTGACAGACAGCTCAACAGCCATTATGACAAAACAGCTACATGAATGGAACCAGCCAGTGAAACTCTGAGACAGCGGAGGTACACAGGGCTTCGTTAGACAAGAGGGGAATGAGAAGGGCTTGACATCAGAGATGAGGGGAAGTCAGATGAGGCAAAAAAGTAGGTGCCTTTTTTATTTGCTCCTTATGAAATTCTCCCCAAAATTTAAACCATCTCAAAATACGGTACAGCAACCTGCAATTGACCAGCGATTTTTTTAAAATCATAGCTTACCAACCTTAACTGGGCACATGAGCTTTAATTTCTGTACATGCCAAAGTGGTGGATAGGGAAGCAGTAAGACCAGCATACAGAGTTATGAGGGTGGTGTCTCCAAATAAGAGGCAGAGTGTAAGGAACGGCTTAAAAAGTGTTTGCGTGCTTTAAGCTGCAAATGTCGACGTCTGACTAACTAGCCAATTGTTCCACCCAGCAAAAAACTTCCACAGCCAAAGAACATTTTAAACATGCACTGTGTAGTATTTGTAGTGGATGTAGTGAGCGGGCTGACTGCTGCGCTGCAAGTCAACCTAGTTGCCATTTTTTCCCAGTGGCCACTTGCAGTACTGCAACGAAAAAATGCTCAGTAGCCCAGATAACATTTTCCTGGTAGACCACCATTATGAAATAGAAGTCTGAAACACTTTTGGCAGGAGTCCTGGAAATGCAAACAAGATCAATTATTACTTTTTTATTGGATTTGGGAAAGTTAAAACTCCAGCAAACACAGTCCAACTTGTCCAAGACAACAGAGCTCAAATTTTTTCTTATCATACATATTTATCTAGCACTAACAAGAATAGTTCTGTTTCTTTATTTCCATGTCTTCTAAATATTTCATCAGCTGGTGAGGATGCTGAGTTTTTCACTTAGGACATGCAGCTCTAGCCTCAGTCTTTCAGCATAATCAAATGCAAATCACACTTATCCATCGAGTGTGTAATTAAGACCTATTTATAAAGTTCTAGCTTTGAAACAAGTTAGCTTGAAATATTTAACCTGCAATAACTGATTTTTTTGGCTACTTGAGGGCAATGGACATATCACTGCCTCTGATGCCTTTGAGTTGATACGGTGAACTTGTTTGGTTGCTAATTTTGAGACTTGCTTATTTACACATCCAGAGGTAGCAGAGCAACATCAGCATTCATTCGTGTTAGTCGTGTTTCTGGTCACATTAGACAAATGTCCATTTTCTTTTAGGTCTGTTTTTGGTCTCTACACACACCTGAGATGTAGCTACTTTTAAAACACAAAGTCAGTCAGAGACTGCGTTTTAAACCAACTCATAGAGCTAATGTTAGTTAGCTACAGCTAATACAATGTGCTAACGATGGTTGTGGAATAAGTAGGCAAATTGACAGTTGCTGTCTATAAATGACAAACCTGCTTTTGTCTACCTCTGAAATCAAGGACTAATTATTTCAAAAAGGACTGCGAACTTCGATGATGAATTCTCTTCATGCAAGAATGGATAGCTTGACAAACAATGGTGAGGCTTAGCATAGGGTCAATTAGTACTCAGCTGTTGTATATCTGTACCAATTTGTAGTATAATGTTATGCTCCAGTGCAGCAGATGGCAAAAAAAAAAGAATAATCTCATGCTCAGTTGTGTCTCCTCCTCTCCCTGTGAGGCTCGCACCGCTCTGCTCACTCGGGGCCTGATTCTTTAATCAATAAACCAATGTTACTGCTCGATAGCTCAGCAGAGTCCTTGCCCAGTTCGCTGGCTAGGGTAACACACAGCAGGTTCCTACATTACTCATCCCTGTAACACTTTTGCCATTAATGATGCTGATGCATTTTGCAGGACACAAACCACACAGGGTGCACTGTCCTGCGAAGCACTTACACAAGGTACAAGACAAGCGCAGTGTTGTCTGCGCTATTGAATCACAGAAGAAAGATTTTTATTATTTATTCATAGAGATGGATTCACATTCATGATAGTTCCACAGCTGTTCAACAAGGAGCAGATTATATCAGTAGAAATTAGCACCTTCGGGGACGTCCCAGTTGCCATTGAGCTTCAAAATTAAGATGTGGGGGGAGGACATACCAGAGAGGGCTTCAAGAGAGAGTGATGAAGGCGTTCCTGTTTGTAATGCAGTTCGCAGACTGCTTACAGAAGAGCTGATCGGTATTCAAGCCACTGTTCGACTTATGTCTTTAGCGCATTAATTTTAATGAAAAATGTGTTCCACTTGGCCAGTCATTATTTCCTCCTCCTACTGAACCGGTTCACTGGCCTTACTCTGCCTGTATCTGTTTGATTTTAACTCCTGGTGTCATTAAAACTCCGTTACATCTGATAATCCTATACCTTTCCACTTGTGTAAAGGTGCAAAGACAGGATTAAAGGCTGGATGAGTACATATGAATACATAAACCTCCCTAATGCTGTATCTTACAAAAAAAATACTAAAAGGTGTTTTATTATTCTAATGATTCCAGCAATAATGGACCAAGCGTTTGAGGACTGGCGTTTGGTCTTTTCGTGACGGCTGAGATAGACATTTTTCAGAGTGTTATCTCTCACAACAGGAGCAGACCATGTCCTCAGTGTTCCTTTGTGGTCTATAGTGAAATGTTGTATCAATAAAATACCAAGACAGTAGATGGCGGGTATGAATTATTGAAAGGCACAGTGGTTCAGATGGGGGTTCTAATCTCCACAGTGCAGTTAATTTGATGTTCTTGTTTTTCTGTTTTTGGATTCAATCTGCAATGCACCATCCGTCGCTGAAAATACCGCGGACAGGGAAGAACAGACCGGTGGGAACTAAATGAATGATCCACTGACTGTAATGTCCTCTGCCAGCCAAGGTCTTGCTTAATAAACCTCAAGATGAGATGGGCGTGTGAGAAATAACGTGATCAAAAATAAGCCTTGTCAATTCAAGCCCACACACCTGAAGCTATAGCTGATAATGAAAGTGGGATTTGTAATGAGGGCGAGTATTGTGCGTGCGTGTGTGTATGTGTGTGTTGTGTGTGTGTGTGTTTGTGGGAGGGGGTGGAAGGTGGGTTCTAAGTACATCTCGCCATTCAGGAGCCACACAGGCTTAAGGGGATATGTTTAGTAACCTGTATCAACATTCTGGAGTGAATATCAATATCTAAAGCAGGCAGTTGATCAGTGGGAAATGTTCGCTCAGCCAACTGCTGATCTGAGCTCTCATTTATCTCTCTGGAAAAGTCCTGTGTTGCCTTTCACACGAACAGCAGGTGGGGTCTGGTGCAGTGACACATCAAGCCTTTAATGGAATACAATCAGCCGGCTCAAGATTCAACAAATTGGTCAATAAGGACAATAGGTTATTATCTTCCAGCCGCATCAGGATGGGGGAATTAAAGTCCCAGGCTTTCTAATTAGTCCTTCTTATTTTATCATAATCGATCTGAAACGAGTGAGGAGATACCCGCCATCAGCAGAGAATTTGGAGGGAAATTTTCTCTGGTAAAACGACTGCTGCTGTGAGCCTGATAGCTGCCGATATACTTTTCAGCAGCTGTATGTTCGTAAAACTAATGTGCTCTTTTGCACTGTCAGTGAGGAGAAAAATGGGGCAAATGATAGAAATAGAGTTTTATATTCTCTAATATCCCTTAAAGTGGAGATGAAGTAGAAAGAAAAATGAACATTATCTATATATTAAAGAGTTTGCATTCTGTGTGTTTGGGAACAGATGTGAATTGATATTTTTAGCGCATTTACCAACATGTAACAAAAGATCTGGAAATGCATATTGGTTTATGAAAACTGTCGACAAACTATAGTGGGGTGACTTTATGAAGTGGTGAGACGACGAACTGTAACTTGAATTCTCCTCACTTTT
>NW_019525347.1:459004-473463 GCF_002814215.2 Seriola lalandi dorsalis
GGGGGGCTGGAGCCAATCCCAGCTGACATTGGGTTAGGGCATGGTACACCCTGGACAGGGCGCCAGTCCATCACAGGGCCGACACATAGAGACAAACAACCACTCACACTCACACCTACAGGCGATTTAGAGGCGCCAATTAACCTAAACCTGCAAGTTAAACTCAACAATGGCATGGTTTGAACCCATTGCTGTGAGGCGACAGTGCTAACCACTACGCCATGATATAATGATAGACAATAAAATGATACTTCAGCTATTATGCATATTTCCCCATTTTTCTGAAGAAGATAAATGTGGAAGCTTGTAGAGGTGTGTGCATGAATTTCATCACTGGAGCGTTTGTGATCAGTGTCGGGCAGTAACGCTTCAGTTAGAAATTCATTACACTAGTGTGATTAGTTTAGTCAGTAACAAGTAGTGTAAGGGATTGAAATTTAAAACTCAGTAACTACATTACAGTAATTTATCAGGGTAACACTGCCTTACATTGACATTTGTGGGTAGGCTTGTTCACTGTCTTACTGGGAGTTTGATCTTTGTGTGTTCAGTGGGCAGACTGGTCCAGGATATGGGATAGCTGTGTGCAGTCACATAGGCTAAGCTAGCTGCAGGATGGTCCAATTGTTGGCAGGATTTGAAGTTATGTAGCTTTACTTTTGCTGCTCAGTGATTAGTAAAATAATGTAATTACTTTTATTATGAGTAATGAGTAATTGATTGCAGTTATCAAGTAACTTGTCCAGCACTGTTTGTGTTTGTTTGTCCTAAACAACCAATGAACCAACTGAACATTATTTTGTAACACACAACAGCCCTATGAGTGAGTGAGCGTCAGTGTGTGTGTGTTCCTGGTCTCAGTCATTCTCTTGACTGTCACTGAACTCACCAGTAACTCCAGTTCTTTGTTATTCCCCTCCAGTCAATCTCCCTTTTCCTTTGAACATTTAAACTCCTGTGGATGTTGCTTTGCGTCAGTTCTTTCTGCCCCTGGGCATCTAACTGCGTTTTTCCATTGACTGTATGCAATTGCACTGCCTCTAAAACTTGCATGAAAAATCATTTGTGTGTGTGTGTGTGTGTATGTGTGTGTGTATGTGTGTGTGTGTGTGTGTGTGTGTGTGTGTGTGTGTGTGTGTGTGTGTGTGTGTGTGTGTGTGTGTGTGTGCCAAAAACGATCTATCTATCACAGATAATGCACCACTCATTGTCATTCACTACCAAAGATTCAAAGCACAAAACACTAGAGTAGGAGGCACTGTCATTGTAAAAAAAAAAAAAACAATTATATCTCTTGTATTTGGTAATTATAATTATGAGAAAGTAAGTACACAAATCAAAACAAACACCAAGGATATATGTATACTGATTTATTACCCAAAGTTATTTTTTAATTTCAGTTAGACTTCAGCTAACAAATATAAAATATTTGGCATTACAGTAATATGGTAAGGATATTATAACTTTTGTGTTATAATAAGGAAAGGCACAATAAGCATCAGTCTTTGTCAGTCGAAAATGTTTCGCTTCAATTTCAATTAAATCTCTGCCCTCCATCATAGATCCTGTTTGGTGAACATAACCACATACTGCTCTCTGCAGGATCTATGTCTTTTACCAAAGAAAATATATACAAGGAGACATTTCATACAACCCCCAACCTACACATCCTCCAATATTATTAGAAGCAGCTTGTCTTTAGCTTCCAACTGGCAGAAATAATTTACATCAATGGCAACATAACATGCAATGGCATTTAATGTCCCCACAGCTCAGTAGTAGATGCCTGTGGCACTGTGATGTACGTTCAATTCCTCCGCTGAGGATGATGTGAGGCGACAGTGGATTTGGTCAGGATTGGTGTGACAAGCACTCTGTGAACAGGGACCCATCCTTGAAAAAGCAGCCACAAATGATATTTCCTCTTTCCTGTGCACCTGCTGACCAAGCTAAAGACCCACGTTTCCATCAAAGATAGAACCCGAGATCAGTTCTCATCAACTTATCAACTTACAAACAAACTCTTTTGTTGGAAGAAAGAAATATAAAATTAGGATGGATTAGCAAATGATGATAGATTGCAGCTTTGGATATCTAATATGCAACAGATCACATAATTGGCATATTTACTGCTTTCAGAATCCTGTTTTCCAGTTATAAATAAAGTGCCATTATTCAAATCGTACACAGAAACATGTTAATGTTTAGCTCTGCGATCAAAAAAATTGGTACACGGTGAATGCTCAGGGAAATCTGTCTTTCTAAATCTATAAAGCCTCAATTATTCACACACCCTCTGGTCATGTCTTGTATAGTGTTATCTGCATTGTAACACTAAATTCACAAGTTTCCTTCTAGACAAATCAAACAGTATTTGTCAGAATAAATGGCACAGTCTCACAACTAGAATTCACACAACAAAGAATTATAACACACAGTCTGCCAGGGGCTGTAGTAGAGCTGCTTCATTAACAATGCATTTGAAGATAGGGCGGATTATTCCTTTAAATAAGTGCCAAAGCAAAAAGATGCACAAAGCTGCAACAGATGTGTAAATCACAGCTCATGAATGAGTCACAAATCCAATTCATGATGCTGAAACTTTGCAGAGCAGATTAAACATACAATATTATAGCTTTCACACACACTATTCCTATTCACATGTTCGCATTTGTTATTCACTCATGCATAGGAACATTTCTGAAAAGGTTTGTTTGTTTCTCATCTCTTCTCTTTGTGAGCCTGAGTGGTCAGGACAGCATCAGCTGGCATTAGCCAGCCTTAAGGCTTATCTATTAACAGTATAGAAGCTCTGCTCTCTGAAGCAAACTGAGGAGTCAATGTGAGTTTGTTTTATACACCTATTGCTCCCCATAGCCCTGAGGTCATAAGAAATAATTAAAGATGTATTAATGGCTTAGAACGCTCAGTCAAAGCCACATCTGAGCAACCATCTGTGACTGTACATGTGGTAAACAAAAGGAAAAAAAAAAAAATTTAAAACCACATGTTAAATGGCACAAAGGCATTCATAAACAAAATGATTAAGAATTAGCTTTTTTCTGGGGAAAAGAACTGAGCATAGAGACTTACAGAGTACATCATGAAAGCTACTGACTTACACCGAATATAGATCAGAAGTTAATTATAGTACTTACCTTGTTCTTTGTGGTTAGAGCTGTGGCTGGACAACAGGAATAGGAAATCCTGACAGGTATCCTGATCCAACAACGTGCCGTTGTGCAGGCAAAGGTCAACAATTAGGGTCACAGCTCTCTGACAGACCATGTCATACTCCTCTCGGTCAGAACTCATGCTCTCAGCTGCATCCTCAGCCGTGTGTGCTCATCCAAGGGGACTAACACACCCACACACACGCGCGGCAGCCTAGCATGCAGAAGATAAATGCAACTTGTCTCTGTCCTCGGCTGATTCTTCTCCTTCTTCCAGAGTCTCTCAAGTGTGTTTACACACAAACACACTTGAATGTGTGTGTGTGCGTGTGTTAGTGTATGTTTGTTTTTGTGTGTGTTGTGTGTGTGTGTGTGTGTGTGTGTGTGTGTGTGTGTGTGTGTGTGTGTGTGTGTGTGTGTATAAACAGGGCAGGATTGTTGTAAGTGGATGAACATGCTGTATGTGTACTGTGGTGTGTGTGTGTATGTGTGAGAGAGAGTGAATGTGTGTGTGTGGGTGTCTATGTTTGCACGCAACAACATTTGTGGGCTTAATGAACCACATTTATCCCCAGGTGATATGGGAACACATCTATTGCATCACATCTATGCTAAAGAAGCTAGTCAAATGAAACAAAAACAATCATGGGCAGTACGCAATACACCAACAAGCGCTGCAGACCAATGATCCCCACATCCCTTCACCTTCCGTGTTTCCAACCCCCTCTATTCCCATCCCCCCACACCGTCCCCATCCCATGATCTGGCTGCAACGCTGCCACCACCCCACCCTCAGTGTGCACAAAAACCCTCATAACGACCACTGGGCTTGTTTTTCTCAGGTCGACTGATATGACTGGTCCCTGCAGGTCAGAGTATCTCCTGTGATAAATTTCCCACGAGCCGAACCACCTCTGATTGCCAGGTCTTGCTGCTCCCACTGACAATCCCCCAATGCTCTGATCGTGATCCCTGAGTGTTTACAACCTCTAATGACGAGGGTTTAACTATGTGTGTGTGTGACTGTGTGTGACTGTGTGTGTGTGTGTGTGTGTGTGTGTGTGTGTGTGTGACACAGAGAGAGGGACAGGGAAGGACAATGAGGGAGATAATTACATGAGGCTACATGCAATGTGTAGAAATTGTCACTTACACATGCTGATACACACTCAAATGCCAGTTTATTACATTACACTAGAATTAATGCAGTCTAATAACACACTCTGTTTTTGTTGAAACTTTATGGTTAGTTTGGAGCCAGCAGTTTGTGTTGCTGTTGGGTTATATTAAGAGATATCTCTCTTATTTTGTTCTCTCCATTTCTTGTTGTCAATGAGCTCGACTAAACAACAGAAATGCCTCTATAAAAAAAAATTTAAAAAGTGAACATTATTGTTGTATTAGACTCCATTACGTATATCTACATGTGCCTAATAAACTGCCAACTGAGTATAATTTGTTTGTTTTATATACAATTTCCAACTTTACAGCTGTGTGTAACTGTGTAGATAAGTGTGAACTGGTTTGTGAAATTGGCCTAATGCATCTGTTGGGAAACTGTAGCTAATGAAGCTCAACACAAGGCAAATACATCTCCAGTAAGCTGATCCCAGTGCTGTTTTTCCATAAACCTCTGTGGATTCAATCCAAATTAATTTCTTATTTTTTAACAAAACATTCAAATACGGTTTTTCAAACCATATCAAGGCTATGAAGATGGGGAAAAGCAAAAAATCTAATTGACTTGACTTTTTTTGATGTATTATACTGAACTTTAAATAAACTTACGTGACTTAATCCCTTAATTATGTTCTTACCAACATAACCATTAATCTAAGTAATTTAATAAACCCTGTGACGAAGAAGGCATCAGAAAATGAGTTCATGCCCAACTAATTACAGAGTGATATTGAGTTTAACCAGATCTTGCTTGACTCCCTTCCTTAACTGAGTTAAACCAGGGCATAAATTCTACACTGTCTACTTTGGTGGGCCATTGTTCTGAGATAACTTAGATAATTGAGAGCTTATCTGAAACCCTCCCTACTCTTCCTCGAAGTTTGGATCTGGGGTCTACTGTGTTTCCTGTTACTGCAGATTGAATCTACTCTTCTTGGCCAACCCTGATTAACAGGCAAATAACAAATTGTTTCTGGCTGCGGGTTTTCAAAAGAGTCAATTACTTCCCTGAGCCTGCTGCAGCTGATACTGAGTCGCCTCCTTCATTTGCCCTGCGGTCTCGTTAAAGCGTACAGGTTTGCCGCTACCTGCGTTCGCAAGCTTGGATGTCAAATCAGAATGACTCAATAATTCCCCCCAGTGCTACTAACACTGCCAGTGTAACAGCTTTAATGGTGAAAGAAAATAAACCTGGGGTGTAGCAGTTCTTCCTCGTGCCATTACATTATTTAAATGGTATTGTTCAAGGATGTCCAGTGCGTCAGACAAATAATGCTGCTCTATGTAATTTTTCCTTCGTAACTTAAATTCCATAATTTCGAGACAGCTGGGAAATAACCTGCCATTAAAAAGGTAATGCACCATTACCAAGAAGAGCACTCAACTTCTGCTTTATTCCCCGCATTAATAATAATCCTGTCTGTACGCTAAAGTTTGAGACAAACTTCATGTCAAAATGAAAACACATATATAATATATACTGTAGTAGACCGATAAAACTCAGCAGAATAATATCATCAGAGACAATAATATCAACAGAGGCAGTAGGAGCTGCAAATATCACAGTTGAATCAAATTAAAGAAGAAATATTTTCATTGATTTCTTCATTCAGGGCACAGCGGATGGTTAATCTGCTGAAATGACCACCCATTATAAGTTAAATAGAATAAAACAGTGATTAAACGGCTCAGATTTAGCTGCGTAGAACATTTTATCCTCTTTGTTAATTATTCATGAGGCACAGTTAGAAAGAACACAAAATAGTGTCTCTCCTTTAAATGCATTTCCCTCCCTAAATAATTTAGAGCTGCTGCATCTACAAAAAGTGCTTTAAAGAAAACAAATGGAAGCTTCCTGTATGCCAGTGGTGGATTAGTGTGATAATCAAGACAACTGCTGAGAGCTCGTTATCAATAGAAAAACTTGAGATTTAAAACGTCTCTTTCCGCTGTCATTCGGGATTCTGCTTATATGATATAAATAAACGAGCAAGGGTTGTGATGGTCATATTGATAATTTTGTAGCAGGTGTGGGCATATTTTTCACAGCAAATGAGATGGTTGTGGCACATGAGGTCCTTGGTTTGATATGCAAATCAGCTTCATCTCTGGCAAATCTTTCTGTGGTGACAGCCCGGTGGCTGCAGATGTTGAACTTGATTCATCGTGGCAAATGCATGACAAAGGGTTGGCTCACTCAAAGCTATGCTAATCAAAATCAGCACTTCCAAACTTCTCCTGAGGGCCACAGTGGCAGGACTTTTACAGTACATAGTGAGTGTGCTAGTGTGTGTGTTTTTTATTGTCACGACGTGTTAATCAAAGATTCTCTACTCAGCTGTGGGGCCACAAGAAAATATTTCTATTTTGATTCATAGTTAAGCTCATTAGTAACAGTCTTAAATTGTGTATGCAGGATTTGATGGATGATGTTCTGTATCTACAGTACAACAGATGAAGCAATGATCTGAGAACAAATAGATCTGCCAATGAATATTACACAAGAGCCTGTAGGATTTACAATGAAACACACATGCTATTTCTGTGAGGCCCTCAAAAGCGCTTAACATACTAATGGATATCCATGAGCCATATCACATTGTTTTTCAATAAGGCTGAGTACACAACGCGGTGATGAACGAGAATGACATTAGCTCTGGTATGGATAGGGATCAGCATAATCATTCTGCGTCCAGGTGAGATGTGCACATGGCGGTATCTCATCCAAACATGTCCTGAATGTCATTGAGATGAGGTGTTTAATTGAGCTCCTGTCAGCATGGCCCAGAAGAGTGATAGAGTCCGGAAGAGTCGATTCTCAGCAGCCGCTGTCATGCATTTCAATCCTGAGGCATGTAAATGCCATCAATGTTTCCTCTTCAATATTCTCATAATTGCTTTACAGGTCAACACAATGCAAACCCTCAACAATAGGTTTCCACCCACTTTGCATGGAAATCAAGAGCACTGGTGAACTCAGTATGTGATGAAAAAACAAGCAACAATCTCTCTGGTAAATAGATCTGTTTGGTGTGATGTTATGCGTTAATATAACTTATAATGATACTATTAATACCACATTAAATAATTTTTAATACCTGTTTCACAATCATACTGACCAAAACATCATGAAGACCAATAGAGGTTATGTGGCTAAGAATGATTTATTATTATTTCACATTCTTTCAGTACTTCTCAGTGGTATAATGATTTACATGGACCCACATACGCGGCAGAAAATTGATTGAAAGATTAACCAATTGAAAACGATTGATTCATTTAAGTAAAACTTGAACACTTGCCCGTAATGAGTCAACAAGCTTATTAGCAGCTGTAGCTTGCAGTAGTGAGTGTTTGCTACAGGTTTGATGTTGCTGACCGAAATGCCACAAAAAATTCTCCTGCAGCACAATCTACTGTTTAAACAATCCCACTTTTATTTTAAAAGTGTGTAATATCTCCCTTTAGACTACAACTTACACCTATAAATTAATGATTTTTCAAACTTTTTAAAACCTATACTAAGATTTTACCCAAAGAATATAAATGTTTAGCACTATCTCTGAAATGTCAGGAAATGAGAACATGTTGCTCAGAGGCTGGATAATGAGATAATGTAATGTCTCAACCTATCCGACAATCCCTGCCAGGAACACAATGAAAGCATTTTTCCTTGTGACTTCTGGAATAACTTGTTTTGTTCACACAGTAATTCAGTGAAACAGTTCAGAAAGTTGAGGTCGATTGCATTCCACTAAGTTTAATGCCATTCTTGAATCTTTGTACATCAAGTACAGAGCTACTGCTAAGAGGCGATTAGTGTAGCTTAGCATAAAGACTAGAAGGACGGATAAAAAGCTAGACTGACTCTGTCAAAAGTTCAGCAACACCAACACCTCTAAAGCTCACCGGTTGACACATTATGTTGTATATTTAAACCGCACACAAACAGAAATGTAAAAACGTCAGGTTGTGGTTTTAGGGAGTTATGAGTCGGAACAATTTCATGGCTGACAGCGGCCATTGCTCTGAACTGCCCATTACTCTCCATAAAACTACAACTTGTCGTTTTTATTTCTGTTTGTCTCCAGAGCCATGCTAGCTGTTTATGTTTATGCTGAGCTAGGCTAATTGCCTCTTGGCTGTTGCTCAGTAGAGAGCCAAAGAGAAACCACAACCACAACTTTCTGAGTTCTGTGAGTGAGTAAGAAAACCTCATTCAAAATCCAACTTACATTTGTAACTACGCTAATAACTAAATAACTAATTCAGCCTTGGAACACAAACTTTCTTAACATTATGTCTCGTAAAGAGAGATGATGCGAGTACCCATACTTCAGTACATGAGAGCTGTTTTGTCTGCTCCTAAAGTAATTGTTTAACTTTGTGAGAATTAGTATTATGAAGGTTTTGATTTCTTATTACGAGTGCTCTAGTGAATCTGATTTGTCCTACAATATGCAAAATAAACCCAAGGAGCACACTTCATTCTTTCAGAAAGCCCAATGATAGAAACGCTGAATAAGAGCACTGGCACTGACTTACAGAAGCTAGTGGAGCAGAGGGTAGCCTGGATGTGACGTCATGACTTCCACTCTCTATGTACCTGCACCAGTGGCTAACTTTAGCAAGCCAGCTAAAAACACACAACATGTGAATGAGACAACTGTGAAATTACAGTGAGTAACATTAGTCCACTTTTGAAGAAAAGTCCCTGCGCCAAGCTAACACATCCGTACCAATCTATTCAATAAACACAGAGATCAAACTGATATTAACCCTCCATCAGACTCCTTCTAAGACAGCAAACAAGCCGACCACCAAATGTCAAAGTAATGGCGCATTACTGGGATTATGCTGTACTGTAAATACTGAATTTCAAATATTTATCCCATTATTACCGTGGCCAGATTAATCTCATGTGGGGCCCTGGAGCAAAAATTTGTTGTTGAGCCCTTAATCAAATTATTATTTTTTTTATACATATGTATAAAACCAAGCTACAATGATGTAGATACCCACGCTGCCATGCTTGTAGTTTTGTTTATGGGAGCTATAGTTTTTTCTCTGAGCTCACAAAGTAAATGTTATTTAACTTTGTAAAAATCACATAGATTTCAGTTTATTGTATCTGCTGCTGTAGCGGATACCGACTTGTTTTATCTATGGAAAGTAAACCCCAGGAGCATTTTATTTCCTTATCTGTCCTGTTGGGTAATATCACCACTTAGTCAAACTCTCAAAGTCAGATTGGTCCCTTATAACATTAAAAGCCAACAAACACACACTGAGTACAGTAAATAAAGCATCTCCTCCAGTGTGTACAGTAGATTATTGTAGCAGACTGCTACTCTTCAGATCTGAGAGCAAATGAAGGCGGAGGATCAGTGATGTCTTTGATCTATTCTCTGGGTTTTAGAAAGAGGCAGAGACATAGAAGAAAGGGTCTGCTTTGAAAGTTGGAACCTAAAAGACAGTAACATGTTGAAGGAGCATTTTAATGTTTTATGCTGTATTTCCTTTTTCATGTTGATATGAATTATGTAAAGCAGCTTGAACCGCCTTTTTGTTTAAAATGTACAATACAGAATCACCTTTCCAGATCTTAAAAACTGCTAACAATAACTTTCCTGTCATACGTACATGTTGAGTGACACTTTTAAGGGCTTCAAGTTACATGAATATTTTTTAGACCCTATTAACTATTTATTTGCTCCATCTTAAGATTTCTTGAAAGCCTTATTGCAAACTAGCAATAATGTACATTGCTGGGGGACTAAAGGTACGCATTCCCACCAATAATTTGTGTCTCACAAAAACATATAACATCCTTTTTGCTTTTCAGTGTCTTAATGTTTTACACCCACAGACATTGACAATGAGACCTTTGCAGTGACACTGTAGCCAAAGAATTTAAATACTTTAGTTGAAAACTTTGCGGTACAAATTGAACCATGATGAGGCATGAAAGTAACATTTACTGAGAAATACTGTGAAAGAGATTGCTCACAAAATACTAACATTTTCTCAGATTTTAAATGACTTTATTTTAGACAGGAAGCACAAAACATGGGGTTAAAAATGTGCATTTAAGATCAAAGTCCACCTTATCCAGTCCTATGCTACTTAATTGCCTGTATTTCTTAATGACAGTGTTGTGGTTATTTTCCCACTCTGCAGAATACAAATCTTGGCAATAAAAACTGGACCCACCGTGCAATCGTTTGGCTGCGAAACACTTTGCTGTGCTGTCTGGAGAGCAAATTTATATTTTTTAGAAATGCAAGCGTTGTGGCTCTAGGGACAACAATGTTGGTCCACCACTTTGGTCCGTACTGAAATATCTCCACAACTGTTGAATAGATTGCCATAAAACTTGAAACAGACATTCATGTTCCCCACAGGATGAAGCCGTCCGACTTCAGTGATCCCCTGACTTTTCCACCAGAGCTATCATCAGGTTGACATTTTGGACTCCGAGTGATTTTTCTTTATTGGATTTAGTGCCATTAAATTTGGTTCTGATATCCATGACGCCCAGAGGATGAATCCTCATAACTTAAGTGGTCCCTTTTCATCTAGAACATTATCAAAGTTTGCATTTATAGAGTGATATATCTCCACATCTACTGAAGGGATTGCCACAAAAGTTTAGTTAAGACATCCATGGTTCCTAGATGATGCGTGCTGATGACTTGTAATGTTGTAATGTAATGGCTGTCTTACTGTATTTCTGTTGGTGAAAGAACTACCCAATAGAAATAATACACTGCTGCTGCATTCAGAATATTACTTGAGTAAAAGTAATAAATTATTAGCATGAAAATATACTTAAAGCACCAATAGTAAAAATGACTCATTACGCAGAATGGCCCATTTATGATTGATATATATTATATTATTAGACTGGACTTGTTGATGAATGAATGTGTAAGAAGCACTTTAATGTTAATTTTACTACTTTACTGCTACTTTATATACTAACAGAGATTGTGATTTGTAACAGTGTGTAATAATTTTCTTAGTTGATTATCTAAATAACCAGTAACTAGTAACTATAACTGTAACATAAATGTAGTGCAGTATAAAGCAGAAAATGGAAATACTCAAGTATAGTTCAAGTACCTCCAATTTTTACTTAAGTACAGTACCTGAGTAAATGTACTGAGCTACTTCCCATCACTGTGTGTTTCAATAATTTAGAATTTGCTTAGATGGAACTCTGTCATATCATCTTGTACGTGATTCGTGTTCAGGTTTATCTGAGGTTTACGTGATGCTGTAACTGCTTCTGCTCTGTGCTGTTCTGGCATCCACAGTGTGTTTACAAGCCACAGTCAGCCGAAAGCTTCTCATTAATGGAGAAATGACTGAATCTTCAATGTGAATCATTCTTGCTTGCAGGTGAGTGTCTGGTCAACCATTTACCATCTGGTGGTGAGTCAGATGGAGAAGCGGCCAGACTGATTTTGTTTGGGTTTATTTCATCTCTTAAATGGACTCATTATTGACTTAGTGGGAAGGATAAGTGAATGAATAAGTGAATGAACAGATAGAAGATTTTCTTAGTCTTTTAATGGCGTGGCTCCTGGTGGTATCGATCTGTTGATCAACAGCTATTGGATGAAATGCCATATTTTATACAGACATTTGTGGTCCCGTGAATCCCATTAATGTTTATGATTCCTTGACTGTTGATGATGAGGTTGAAATTTTTGTTTTTTACTCAAATGTTCTGAAAACTATTAGATGAATTGCCATGCAATCATAGTCATAGTACCTTCATCATGGTGATCCCCTGACCTTTCCATTAGTGCACTGTAAGGTTCACATTTGTGGTTCTGAGTGAAACTTCTGGAAAAGTATTGGATGAAATGTGGTTAAGGTCATTTTTAGCTGCTCTACTTTGTGTTTTATGCAAATTAGCAGATGTTAGCATACTAACAGAGACAATTGAGAAAGGAGACGGTGCACTTACAATCATTTCCTGTAGCTGTGTGAAGTGGGTTTTGCCACCTCCCTGCCCCTTTAGGACACTAGCAGATTATGACAGATTCTTTCGCCCCATAGTCACCAAAACAAATACTGGATCAATTTTTCACAAGCCAAAGATCTTCTGAACATTCTGACATTAAAATGGCATTTTTCAGAGAAAATCGACTATTTGAGACCTGTCTCTGTCTCAGCAACACACTCTCGCGAGATCTCACAACAGATCTCTCATCTCTCTGTCAGTTCTGCTCTGGTTTCACTGCTGCAGTTGTGCTGCCGTTGCTTTCCAACCAAAGACGTTTAGAGGGTACCACCTATATGTGCATCCATAAAACTGAAATAAATCTTGTATTTCTTCGGGTAATAATACCAATATTTTTATCGTTATCTAACTGTTTTTGGAGGGAAAACAGAGAGTATTTGACTAATATGATCTTGTACTGGGTTGATCAAATGTTAAGCTAGTAGATGAAAACGAGCAGCAATATCTGGTGTGAATTCACACTGTATCTAGTGCTGTATTGTATTGTTGTTATGTTTTGACATGAACAAGCAACCATGACCCCGCCCACTTAGGAGACAGGAAGTGTATACCATTTCTTACCATTGGTGCTGCTTTAAATGAGTCATCTTTGTCATAGAGTATCTTTGATACTAACATGCTAAACTAAGATGGTAAACATGGTAAACATTAGTCCAGCTATGCATTAGCATGTTAGCATTGCCATTGTCAGCATATTAGCATGCTGGTGATGTTATTATCAGTAGTAAATCCATTTGAAAAAATGAAAACAAAATCATCTTTTTCACAAGAAATCTGCCTTCAAGCAACTGTAACTTTTTTCATTAACTAAATATTAGTTTACTCTACACTGTCTTGTACTTTTTCCCTAAGGTATTAGCTTAGTTTTCGCATAAAGAACTCCACTTTACCTGTCTTATGTTAGATTACTACCCTGACGGAAAAGCCCACCCTGAGGATCTACTGCCCGGCAGCTACTTATTTATAGTCTGATAGGTGTGTTACTAATTTAAGCCATTTATAACTTAGTACCAAACAGGTACAGAAATACAGAGCCATGAGCTTATTTTCATTTAACAGGATTAAGTGTGATCTAGTAACCACGGTAGATGAGTCTGAGTCATCCGTCCGTGATTCTGACTATTCAAAATGTGTGAAAATGAGCGAATCAGAGAGCTTGTGGATCCTTTCAACTATATACTAAAGCGCTATGAAGACAATTTAGAGAGCTAACAGATCTCTGAGCAATAAAAAGACAATATACCTGTACTAAAACGTGGGGAAATCATTGTGCGTCTTCGTAGAAGATGCTCCAGCCCCAGATTTCTCACTGTCCTTTCCTACCTGATATATTCTCCCTAACCTCAGCTTCCCCGAGCATGAAATCATTTGGGCAGAATGATAGGATGTTTGGCTGTGGCGCTTTAGCGTGAGATTTGTTTCTGTGCAGATAAACACAGCCTTGACTGTTGTCTCAGCAGAACACTTTCTATTTCAATTTCAGTGTACAAGGCAGAAAATAGTCACACAAGGAGCAAACAGGTGCAGTAATTCACCTAACTGCCTCGGATATCTTAGTTGTCAGTCTTAAGCGTATGGGGAAAGATCTTTGTTCTGATACAGCCCCAACATCACAAACTGAAAGTTATTCCTTTGTTTTGGTGTATTTAAATGAAGTTTCACAGTCACAACATGAAAGAAACAAGCATAGACACACTAATACAAAGAAAAGCATCAAGCTCTAAGCTGAGTCACACTGACGGACTGATGTTAACGCTGAATGAATAGTTATAGTTTTGTCAATTTCTTGCTAAATATCACAGGACTTTGTAACCTGAAGATCTGAGACTTACAGAATCAATGACATCTTTTAAATCACTTCTCAAAACTGAAAGCTTTTTATTAGTTAGCACACGTTTACCAACATGTCTTATCTTTATTGTTATTGTTTTATCATCTTGCTGGTTCCACTGTAATGTGTAATGTAAAGCACTTTGTCACTTTGTTTTAGAAAGTTCAGTTTATTATTGTTGTTATTATTATGACTGGCATCTGACACATTACAGCATAATTCAATTTATACTATATTGAGT